>NC_143028.1:6397500-6500000 GCF_057628025.1 Oncorhynchus mykiss
GATCAGCAGACGCTTCCTGGGGCTGGTTGGGGGGCCACTGGCATCTAATGAGAGGGGCTTCAGAGTCAGGAGGGGCTTCGATGGCAAATCAATGTCTACGTGCAAGCAAGGACTGGGATTGGTCGGTTTGTTTTAGTAATCTGAGCAAAAGAGATAGGATTTGATTTTAGTTGGACACACAGATCATGACACAACACAGGTCACAGTTCCTTCCTATCGGATCTTTCTCTTCTTACTCACCCTTCTACACATTTACTGAGGATGGGAAAGAACTACTCGGCAGTGGTGTAAAGTACTTAAGTAAAAATACTTTTAAGTACTACTTAATTAGTTGTTTGGGGTATCTGTACTTTACTATTTCTATTTTTTTTTACAACTTTTACATTTACTCAACTACATTCCTAAAGAAAATAATGTACTTTTTACTCCTTAAATTTACCTTGACACCCAAAAGTACTTGTTACGTGTTTAATGCTTAGCAGGACAGGAAAATTGTCTAATTCACAGACTTCACAAGAGAACATCCCTGGTCATCCCTACTGCCTCTGATCTGGAAGACTAACTAAACACACATGCTTTGTTTGTAAATAATGTCTGAGTGTTGGAGTGTGTGTCTGGCTATCCGTACATTTTAAAAACAAGAAAATCGTGTTGTCTGGTTTGCTTAATATAAGGAATTTTAAATGATTTATACTTTTACTATTGATACTTAAGTACATTTAAAACCAAATACTTTAAAACGTTTACTCAAGTAGTGTTTTACTGGGTGATGTTTACTTTTACTTTAGTTATTTTCTATTAAGGTATCTTTACTTTGACTCAAGTATGACAATTGGGTACTTTTTCCACCACTGCTACTCTGAAGAGGAAAGTATCATGTAGATGCTACCTAGAGGGTCTAAGGTTAAATAAACTAATGAAGAAGAGGGTGAATCACTGGAGGGAATAAGAAGAGCTTTTACCTTGATGACGTATATGGTCATTCATTCTGAAATGACAGAGAGAATACGGGCTAAGTATAGGCAGGATACTACAGTATTTCTCCATTTCAATCTCTCTCTCTCTCTCTCTCTCTCTGTCTCTCTCTCTCACACACACACACACACAGACACAAACACACCCCTGACCCCACCCAATCACACATAACCCACCTACATCCCCCATCACCACACACACTTCTCTCCCCCCGTCCCCCCTGCTCCACTGTGCCATTTACCTCATCTACTCTCCCGCCAGTAGCTTCCTATAGGTGGCGATCTCGATGTCCAGGGCCAGTTTGAGGTTCATCAGTTCCTAGTACTCCCTGACCTGACGGGCCATGTCCTGCTTGGCCCTGTGGAGAATGTCTTCCAGCGCAACAATATTATCCCTGGCCTGCTCCAACGCATTCTGCCCATCCACCTCCACATCCTCAATGTCCTTCTCAACAACTATTTTCTGAACAGGGGAAGAGAGGGAGGGAGGGTCAGAGGGAGAGGGAGGGAGGGAGGGTCAGAGGGAGAGGGAGGGAGGGTCAGAGGGAGAAGGTCGGAGAGAGTCAGAGAGAGAGAGAGGGAGGCGGAGGGTCAGGGGGGGAGGGGGAGGGTCAGGGGAGAGGGAGGGAGGGTCAGAGGGAGAAGGTTGGAGAGAGTCAGAGAGAGAGAGAGGGAGGGGGAGGGTCAGAGGGAGAGGGGGAGAGAGAGGGGTAAAGGGAGGGGGGGTCAAAGGGAGAGTGTCAGGGAGGGAGAGGGTCAGAGGGAGGGAGGGAGGGAGGGAGGGAGGGAGGGAGGGAGGGAGGGAGGGAGGGAGGGAGGGAGGGAGAAAGAGAGAGGGAAGAGAGGGAGTCAGTGAGGGAGAAAGGATAGGGGGAATCAGTGAATATATTTAGGATAGTCATCACTCTTGTTGCAATGTCAACATCATTTACTGTGATACATAATGTTGGTGTGTGTGGCTCTGATGTGTAACTGTGATTAAGTTGCGAAACAAAAGTTATTCTTGACGGACAATAGATACCACTCACCACCACTGACCCCCACCACTCACCACTCACCACCACTGACCCCCACCACTCACCACCACTGACCCCCACCACCACTCACCACTACCACCACTCACCACCACTGACCCCCACCACCACTCCCCCCACCACCACTCACCACTCACCACCACCACCACCACTCACCACTCACCCCCACCACCACTCACCCCCACCACCACTCACCACTACCACCACTCACCACCACCACCACTCACCACTCACCACAACCACCACTCACCACAACCACCACTCACCACCACCACCACTCACCACTCACCACCACTCACCACTCACCACCACCACCACTCACCACTCCTCACCACTCACCATTCCCACCACCTCCGCCACCCTCTGCCTCCTTCGCTCTGCCCTAGTTGGCAGATTTGAGATGGTTTGTGCACTGGGTGGATGTAAGTTGCAATAGTTCCACACAGCGCCATGCAGTAAAGAGAGTTTGGCAAACTTTTACACTGGACGCCATGTTAGCTATATATGGTTCTGGTTCCACCTAGCCTCTGATTGGCCGATTGGTGTGTCAGTCAGCCTACCTCATCATAGCCCCACCTCAGGAAGTCCAGTTCTCCCATCAGGTCCTCCAGTTCCAGAGCCAGATCCACGGCTGCCAGGTGGCCCTCATCCACATCCTTCTTGTTGATCACAAAGTCATTCTCCAGATCCGACTTCTTCTGGATCTCATCCTGGTACCTGGAGGACCACAGAGTGGATAATGAAGAGGACGTTGTATTCTATTGTATTGCACTGTATTATTTTCTATTGTATTCCATTCTATTCTGTTCTATTTGATTCTATTAACTCTTAACTACGAAAGGCTCTGTGAAGGCTCTGTGAAGTCACTGTGAAGGCTCTGTTGATATTTTACATTTGAGTCATTTAGCAGACGCTCTTATCCAGAGCGACTTACAGGAGAAATTAGGGTTAAGTTCCTTGCTCAAGGGCACAGACAGATTTTTCACCTAATTGTCTTGGAGATTCAAACCAGCAACCTTTTGGTTACAGGCCCAATGCTCTTAACCTCTAGGCTACCTGCCGCCCAGGTATGATATGACTGAGATGGGAGCTCAGGTGAGCGCACACACCTGCGCGCACGACACACCACGACACGACACGACACATCATACCAAGACACACCACACCACGGCACACCGCACCAAGACACACCACGACACACCACACGCATCCCCAAACCCTTTTGACTGACATGTCAATTTATCATCCTACTGTCAGACCATCTGTAGCTTTGTTTCCCTCTCACCCCCCCAAGTCAGACAGACACCCTAGCATTCCTGTGTTGAGCTGATCCAGACTGGGTAAGAGCCCAGGATGGATGGGATGAATGGGCCCAGGTCCCTAAGGGTTCCACATTTTCTCCACTCTCAAAGCCATGTCTGTGGGTACTGCGTAACACAGAGGTCCATGGTTAGGGGGTAGAGTGGAGTAGAGGGGCTGGGGAGTGTACACTGACTACAGTATATTTACCTCCCCCCACAGACATAGTGCAGGGCACACCAGAGCTCCCCTGTATATACTTAACTCAACCCAGTGGACAGAGGCTTATGTAAGGATAAAGAATTAGCACCTCCGACTCTTGAGGCCTGGGGACCCAGGTGGAAAAATGCTCCGTAGCCTAGCGTGAGAAAATGCTGTTTGTCACTTTAGACTGATGAGGTTCCTGTTGTGGACTGTGGCATTTCCTGTAGGCCTGGTGACCTGTACAATATCTAAACTCTGATTTATATTATACCATTGACTGTCCTAGTTGTCTCTCTAGGCCTGCTTCACAGGAATCAGGTGTTGGGTGGTTTGTTAGGGCTTTCTGAAATGGTCGATACATTCATCATTTAGATCTATCTTTTGCAGTGCATGTTGTCCAACTCAATGCCATTCTATTGTATTGCACTGTATTATTTTCTATTGTATTCCATTCTATTCTGTTCTATTTGATTATATTAACTCTTAACTACGAAAGGCTCTGTGAAGGCTCTGTGAAGTCACTGTGAAGGCTCTGTGAAGGCTCTGTGAAGTCACTGACTTGTTGCGTGTCTGGTCCACTTTGTCCTGGCAGCGGGCCAGCTCCTGCTTCAGTTTCTGTTTGTCCCGGGCCAGTTTCTGTTTGTCCCGGGCCAGTTTCTGTTTGTCCTGGGCCAGTTTCTGTTTGTCCCGGGCCAGTTTCTGTTTGTCCCGGGCCAGTTTCCACAGCGTCCACGTTACCTTGGTAGTCCTCCTGCTCCTTCAGGATCTTCAGACGCATGTCCAGGACCTTGTTCTGCTGCTCCAGGTTTTGCACCTAAAGGGAGAGGGAGAGAGAGTATATTGGATCAGAAACTCAATCAAGGTTGTTGCATCTGAAACCAGTCAGAGTAAACTACAATGAGTTATAGAAGGAAAAAACTCCTATCCATTTTTATTCATGTCACTGGGGGATTGTGGGTTAAGATTTGTAAGCCTCCACTTCTCTGCTAGCAGGAATTGAACAGATATTGAAAAAGTGACTCTACAAACTGTTGGTCTTGTGGGATGCCATTGTGTGTGTGTGTGGGTGTGCGTGCGTGCGCACATATGTGGAGCCTCAGTGATGAAGGGTCTCATTACACTAACTGGGCAACACCAGATCTGCCCACAGCTAATTCCACTGTGTGGGTTTGTGTGTGTGTGTGTGTGGCAAGCACACTTTCTGGCTGCTTGGTGGCAGCAACATGCATTAGGTTTACACCCAGACTCTCATGGCCGTTAAATATAGAACCAATGTGTGATTCACTACAACATACAACATATGTCTGTTAACAACAAATAGGCCCCCACACTCACAAATGTAACCCAACAAAAACGTTATATAATATTGACTAAATCCACGTCCAAAAATCTATATAAGAAAATAGGTTTGGAAAATTTGCAAGAGATTAAAAATAATTCAATTTTGAAATGGTATTCTGTTATTGGCCACAAGGTAGCACCTTAGCAGTTGAAAACGCCCTATGATCAACGGAGAGAGAGAGGTGAGAGAAAGAATGAAAGAGAGAGAGAGAGGCTCAGAACGCGGAGCAGAGAGCAGGAGACTCTATGTCTGACACGTTTTCTTTACAGCTGTGAGTGATGGTGATGAGACTGCTAGAGCACCTCTCTCTGGGTAGGATGTTATGGCTACATAAACCCCGCTGCTGGGATGATTACAGAGGCTCTTATTTTAGTGAAGGTAGGCTTCTAATTATGTAAAGGTGGTAATGAAGTATAATGACAGTTAAGTAGAATGTATAAAAATGTAGGCCTGTAGATAATTAGAAATATACATTTGTTTTATCTCAAGATGTGTTTTGGGTCTATCTAATGGAATTATTACACAATGAATTGGAAGAAAATGCATAAATTAAGTATCAAATCAAATATCATATGGGTGAAATAATTACGTAGGATTGCCATACATGTGTTTCTCTATTACCAGCAGACTTCAGACAGACCTATTGCATCAATGTATTGATTTTGTAAAATGATCAATCCAATCAATAATAATAATAATAATAAAATAACACACCTTGTCAATGAACGCTATAAACTTGTCGTTGAGTCCAACCATCTGGTCCTTCTCCTGGCTCTTGGCTGACTGGTCCTTCGGGTCCACCTTGGGGTTGTTGGGCTCTAGAAGGTCCTTGTTAGTGGCGATGTTCGGGTAGCTTTTGGGCTTGTTACTCGAGGGAGTGTCGGACTGGTTTGGACATCTTGTCTTTGTGTTCTTGTCAGAATGACAGAGAGGAGTCTCAAGTATCAGACTCAGAGTTTAGGGAAAGGCACCTCTTCTCAGGTTACCACCCGATTTTAAGGTGGGCAAGGACCAACCCTCCCCACTCAGGTGTCCGCCTCTGTCCAATCAGCTGAGGTGGAACTCTAAATTTCATAGTAAAAACAACAAAGTCACAAAGGAAAACTTGAATGTTTACTCTAAAGCTGTTTGCCCGGGGGTGTGCTGGACGTACTACAGCCAATCGTATCTTTGGGGCCGGTTTCAGGTGTTGAGCAGCGGTATAACAACAGTCCCTCGCATCTCTCAATCACTACCTGTACAGGTGACTATCGGTTCTACACTTCTCTATTTTCTTTCTCAACTCAACCAATCAACCAACTACTGCCATGTCTAGGAACAGAGCCTTCAGCATGTTCGGTGGGGCCGGGGGAAGAGGCTCCAGGGTGTCTGTGGCCAGTCTGGAGGGGCTACGTAACGCCATGCGTTCTGACCCGGAGAATTCGAAGGAGGTCTCTCCTGCCCCCGGGCCCGCCCCGGATGATAAGAAGACCATGAAGGGTCTCAACGACCGTCTGTCCGGCTACCTGGGCAGGGTGAGGAACGTGGAGGAAGCCAACAAAGATCTGCAGGACCAGATTCAGGACATCTTGGACAAGAGAGGAGACCCCAACGGCCGCGACTGGGATGTGGTTGAGAAACCATTGAATGACCTCAGGAAGAAGGTGATTTTTCACTCAGTTAATTATTTAATATGATTAATTAGACTGATTTATTCTGCATTTTTGCCCATTAAATGATCAATGTACAGTACTGTATGTCTATGTCAACTGAGCTTATTCACCTGATAGTCACTTGATCTCTGTCTGTGAATCCTTTGGTGTGTTTACTGGATTCTCAATAACTGGCCCATGTTCTCTCGGTTTCAGCTCCGTGACATGACCATGGATAATGCACGTTTGTTACTGCAAATGGACAACAGCAAACTGGCCAATGATGACTTCAAAAACAAGTGAGACATGACATGCTATCACCTGGAGATGTATTTAAAGTACTTAGTAGTACCTTCAATTCATTACAACAAAATAGGACAAAAATACACAAAATAAAATGTATATTATTGGATTATTATTATTATGACATTCTAATAAAATAAATTATGAAAATAGGGCTCATTTACATGTAGCAGTCTTTGCTAAAACCCAATGTTGCTTTTTACATTGTATGGGGCTAAGAGAGACTGATACATGCTCCTGTCCTCTCCTCTGCAGGCTTGACAACGAGAAGCAGGCCAGGAAGACTGTGGAGAAGGACCTGATTGGTCTGAAGAAGGTGATGGACGACATCAACCTGAACCGCATGCAGCTGGAGAGCCAGATCGAGTCTGTGAAGGAAGAGCTCGCCTTCCTCAAGAAGGACCATAAGGATGTAAGGGCACACACTCATTCACCCACCGTTCCCGGAACAGTTTTGAGATTTACCTCATAATGGTTAGGTTTATAGCTGGGAATGGGAGAGATGATCCTAGGTTACATGTAAGATTAGATTCTGTGAAACAAGGACTGGAGTTCTAAGGAATTGTGACTATGGCATGAGGCCAGGTATCAGCAGGTAGCCTAGTCAAGACAGATGTGTACAGCCATAACAGACATTTTGGTGACCTTTTCTGCTGCTTTTCAGACACGGTTGGATCCCACCCTGAAGCACTACTTGTGTACTAATTAAAACTCTAAACAATCACAACACAGTCACTATTGGTCACTCTATTATGGATTATTATTGTAATATCTATTCATTATAGAACGTTGTCAGTTATTAAAGAGTATACAGTATTTGTTAACCGCACTGTAGAGATTTGTAGACCTAGATATCTCCAATCCTAAAAGCACACATAAAGTAACCTATTCCAATGTATTTACATATTTACATAGTGTGTGTGAGAGAGAGTTAGGAGAGTGTGTGTGCATTTTGTGTTAAATTTTTCCGTGTCAGCCACCCATCTCTGCTTTTCTGCCTTATAAAAAGCTGAGGTCTGGAACTCCCTCCAGGTCACCCCTCTCTCTCCATTCCTTGGCCTTGGTTGCCTGACGACTCACCCTGAATGTAATTCCTCTGCTCTATCGATCGCTACATACATTCATTGTGGAGAAGAAACGTCAGTTTGGCCAGGAACAATGTGGATGGTTAGCCAGGGAACGACCTTGGTATATAAAAACATTTTTGCAGGACAATAAACATATCAGCCTGCCACTCCTGGGAACCATGTTCATACAGTTGAAGTCGGAAGTTAAAATACACTTAGGTTGGAGTCATTAAAACTAATGACTCCACTCTAGAAATTTCTTGTTAACAAACTATAGTTTTGGCAAGTCAGTTAGGACATCTACTTTGTGCATGACACAAGTCATTTTTCCAACAATTGTTTACAGACAGATTATTTCACTTATAATTCACTGTATCACAATTCTAGTGGCTCAGAAGTTACACTAAGTTGACTGTGCCTTTAAACAGCTTGGAAAATTACAGAAAATTATGTCATGGCTTTAGAAGCTTCTGATAGGCTAATTGACATAATTTGAGTCAATTGGAGGTGTACCTGTGGATGTATTTCAAGGCCTACCTTCAAACTCAGTGCCTCTTTGCTTAACATCATGGGAAAATCAAAAGAAATCATCAGCCAAGACCTCAGAAAATAATTGTAGACCTCAAGTCTGGTTCATCCTTGGGAGTATGGGAGAATGATGTACATATATGGAGGAACATAATACTGTAACACAAGAGAGAGATACACTTATAGAGTGCATTTGCCATTCTGGTAAAATGCATTGTCTATTGTATAGGACAGGAAGGCTGAGTAAGGCCATGAGAGTATGGGACAGCTGGAAACACTAAAACTGGAGACACATAGTCTGCTGACCCTAGATAACACACAAACAGAAGAATGCATTAAGTTAAGTGCAGGGACAAAGCAAGGGTCTTGTCACCATTATAATCTGACGGAAAGCAGATATGGGCGTTATTGGGCGTGAACAAGCAGGATGCACAGATTGGGATGTAACATCATTTGCATGTGGGATGGACTCATAGGTTGTATGTGTATAAATCAGAGCGAGTGCTCTGAAAAAGTGTGTGTGTTCCGCGGACCACTCCGGCTTGCAATACATTGTATTAAAAGTCTATTATTGAATTCACAGGTTCTTGCAAGTGTCATATTTTGAAATGATTAGCCACGACAGGAGCAATTTCCAAATGCCTGAAGGTACCACATTCATCTGTACAAACAATAGTACGCAAGTATAAACACCATGGGACCACGCAGCCGTCATACCGCTCAGGAAGGAGACGTGTTCTGTCTCCTAGAGATGAATGTACTTTGGTGTGAAAAGTGCAAATCAATCCCAGAACAACAGCAAAGGACCTTGTGAAGATGGAACAGGTACAAAAGTATCTATATCTACAGTAAAATGAGTCCTATTTCGACATGACCTGAAAGGCCGCTCAGCAAGGAAGAAGCCACTGCTCCAAAACAGCCATAAAAAAAGCCAGATTACGGTTTGCAACTGCACATGGGGACAAAGATTGTACTTTTTGGAGAAATGTCCTCTGGTCTGATGAAACAAAAATAGAACTGTTTGGCCATAATGACCATCATGTTTGGAAGAAAAACGGGGATGTTTGCAAGCCGAAGAACACCATCCCAACCGTGAAGCACGGGGTGGCATCATCATGTTGTGGGGGTGCTCTGCTGCAGGAGGGACTGGTGCACTTCACAAAAAAGATGGCATCATGACGCAGGAAAATTATGTGGATATGTTGAAGCAACATCTCAAGACATCAGTCAGGAAGTTAAAGCTTGGTCACAAATGGGTCTTCCAAATGGACAATGACCAAAGTTGTGGCAAAATGACTTAAGGATAACAATTTCAAGGTATTGGAGTGGCCATCACACAGCCCTGACCACAATCCTATAGACAATTTGTGGGCATAACTGAAAAAGCATGTGCGAGCAAGGAGGCCTACAAACCTGATTGAGTTACACCAGCTCTGTCAGGAGGAATGGGCCAAAATTCACCCAACTTATTGTGGGAAGCTTGTGGAATGCTACCTAAAACGTTTGACCCAAGTTAAGCAATTTAAAGGCAATGCTACCAAATGCTAGTTGAGTGTATGTAAACTTCTGACCCACTGGGAATGTGATGAAAGAAATAAAAGCTGAAATAAATCATTCTCTACTATTATTCTGACATTTCACATTCTTAAAATAAAGTGGTGATCCTAACTGACCTAAAACAGGGAATTTTTACTCTGATTAAATGTCAGGAATTGTGAAAAACTTAAATGTATTTGGCTAAGGTGTATGTAACTTCCAACTTCAACTGTATGTGAGCGCTGTTGGGGCCCAGCTTCAGATGACCTGTACACACACTGCCAGAGGGTTGCAGCTCTGCCCACTTCCTTTGTGCCACACATTTCAATCAGAGAAATATCCAATAAACCAAAGACCTTGCTTTGTCTGTGAATGTACTTTATTGCACAAAATCTTCAAATAAAATGGAGCAAACATAAAATAATAAGTAGTTATATTTTGATTTACATTGACAGAGAGAGAGAGAGAGACAGAGAGAGAGAGACAGAGAGAGAGAGAGAGAGAGGAGAGAGAGAGAGAGAGAGACAGAGAGAGAGAGAGAGAGAGAGAGAGAGAGAGAGAGAGAGAGAGACAGAGAGAGAGAGAGGAGAGAGAGAGAGAGAGAGAGTGGAGAGACAGAGAGAGAGAGACAGAGAGAGAGAGAGAGAGAGGAGAGAGAGAGAGAGAGAGAGTGGAGAGAGAGAGAGAGAGAGAGAGAGAGAGAGAGAGAGAGAGAGAGAGAGAGAGAGAGAGAGAGAGAGAGAGAGTGTGTGAAGGTTGTTTTATTTTTTCTTGTCAGACACTCTACTTTTCTCTACTTTGTCAGTCTGCATGCACTTCCGGGTGAGGCTGTCAGGGGCAGTGGTGGAGTGCAAGGCAGGTCTGAAAGAGAGATGCACAAAGTGACAGTACGTATACCGCTCAACAGCATGTTTGTGTGTGAGCATGTCTGTTGGTGTGAGTGAGCGTATGTGTATGTAATATAATTCTGAATGACCTGTATCCACCTGGGAGTCTTCAAAGTGTCTCCCGTCACGGCCAGTGTAGTGGGAACTGATGCAGCCGGGAAATAAAATACCACAGCAGAGGACTGCTGGCAGGGTGGGTGGCAGATCTAAAAGATAGGCACAATTTTAGTAAATGACAATGATAATATAACTATAGCTGATGTTTTGTCGGAGTCGGAGGTGTAACTGTGTTGGAGCCGTCAAACAGATGAGCAACGACCCTTGTGAAGCCACACCATCCCCCTCGCGTTAGATGTTGAGAAGGAGAAAGTATGAGCTCAAACTGAAAAACATGAAACGAAATGAGGATTTCTATCATTTTAATGGAGGTGTAGATCCCATCTCACATTCCAGTGTTCTGACTGAGAAACAAGGATGCCTGGGATACCTGTTAACTCTGTATAGCAGGTGCAGGGCAGACAACTGCAGCTGTGAGGGCTGTAGTTGAGCAAATAGGGGTTTAAGATCTAAAAGAGAGGGGCACAATTTTCTTAAGTGGAAATAATTATTCAACAAAACAGACAGAGTGATTGAGTGTGTGTTAATTACCTGGACCACATCACACTGCTTCAGGTCCACAGGCCTCTGGAAGTTCCATTGTGGCTCTCCAGGCCTGGAGCAGCTCAGTGAAGACAACTGTCACCCGTCTAGCCTGCTTGGCAGATCTGAAAAATAGGCATTATTTTAATGACAAAGCCTTGTCTACACACTAACCTCAATTAAGTGTTTTTGTTCATATCGGGCAAGCACGCAGTAGACTTAATTTTCCCAAATGCTCATTGTACTTACCCTGGCAATCTGTGGTGTGTGTGTATGTGTCTCTGTGTTATTGTGAATCAGAAGTGTGTCAACCAGACCACATCCTTGTAGTAGGACATTAAGTGATTACCTTTGGAAACAATTACTATCAAACAGAACAGTAAAAAGGATATCAAACGTTCAGATTTGGTTTGACAAATAGGCTGAATCATGAGAAGTTACAAACGTCTTCCTAGGTCCCTGCCTTTCTAAGGAGTTTTTGCTAGCCACTGTGCTTCCACATCTGCATTGCTTGCTCTTTGGAGTTTTAGGCTGGGTATATGTATAAGCACTTTGTGACAACTGCTAATGTAAAACGGGATCTATAAATACATTTGATTGATTGCCTGTATATGCTTCTATTCATGTCAGTAACTCTCAATCTAAATATGAATGAGTTATCTTGCATTTCCTCAATAGGAAGTTGTACCTTAAGTAAAACACTTTTTCCTGGTATTTCCTGCTGGGGACAGGGGGCTTTAGGTCTGGGAATGGAGGACCTAGAGAACTGTAATATTTACAATAACTAGTACCTACATTTATGAAGGAAATGAGCTGTGTATCTAATCTGATTGAGAAATCCTGATATGTGTATTTTCTTTGGAAAATCTGCCACTGAAACACACAATTCTATCTAGTGAGAGAGCACACAACCTTTAGCTTATTTTACCAGGTTAACAATAACATACTTTTCTCAAGGGAGACCTGGCATAGAGGGCAGAGCTCTCAAGTAAAATACATATCCAAAGCAGCTGCTATGGTATGGATACGTTTAGATCTGTGTGTATTGTTGTTAATTGTTAGATATTACTGCACGGCTGGAGCTAGGAAAACAAGCATTTCGCTACACCCGCAATAACATCTGCTAAATATGTGTACAGTATGTGGCCCATACAATTTGATTTGATTTCCATCGACCTATTCCACATTTTGTTGTGTTACAGCCTGACTTTTCTCACCCATCTACACACAATACCCAATAATGTCAAAGTGAAAACATGTTTTTAGACATTTTTGAAAATGAAATACAGATCTACATAAGTAGTCACACCCCTGAGTCAATACATGTTAGAATCACCTTTGGCAGTGATTACAGTTGTACATCTTTCTGGGTAAGCCTCTAAGAGCTTTCCACACCTAGATTGTGCAACGTTTGTCAATGATTATTTTCTAAATTCTTCAAGCTCTGTCAAACTTGTTGTTAATCATGGCGAGGCAACCATTTTCAAGTCTTGCCATACATTTTCAAATAGATTTACAGTATCAGTCAAAAGCTTGGACACACTTACTCATTCAAGAGTTTTCTTTATATTTACTATTTCCTACATTGTAGAATAATAGTATAGACATCACAACTATGAAATAACACATATCATGTAGTAACCCCCCCCAAAAAGTGTTAAATAAATCAAAATATATTTTATATTTGAGAATCTTCAAAGTAGCCACCCTCTGCCATGATGACAGCTTTGCACACTCTTGGAATTATATTAACCAGGAACTATTTGTCTGGTCGGGCAGACATACAGGGCCTTCGGAAAGCATTCAGAACCCTGGACTTTTTCCACATTTTGTTAGGTTACAGTCTTCTTCTAAAATGTATTCAATTGTTTTATTCCTCATCAATCTACACACAATACCCCATAATGAAAAAAGCAGAAGCGGGTTTTAAGAAATTTCTGCTAATTTATATATTTTTCGGAAGCATCACATTTACTTAAGTATTCAGACCCTTTATTCAGTACTTTGTTGTAGTACCTTTGTCAGTGATTACAGCATTGAGTCTTCTTGGGTATGACACTACAAGCTTGGCACACCTATATTTGGGGAGTTTCTCCCATTCTTCTCTGCAGATCCTCTCAAGCTCTGTCAGGTTGGGTGGGGAGCATTGCTGCACATCAATTTTCAGGTCTCAACAGAGATGTTTGATCAGGTTCAAGTCCATGCTCCGGCTGGGCCACTCAAAGACAGACTTGTCCCGAAGCCACTCCTGCGTTGTCTTGGCTGTGTCCTAAGGTTTGTGGTCCTGTTGGAAGGTTGAACTTTCATCCCAGTCTGAGGTCATCAAGGATCTCTCTGTACTTTGCTCCATTCATCTTTGTCTCAATGCTGACTAGTCTCCAGTCCCTGCCTCTGAAAAACGTTCCCACAGCATGATGCTGCCACCACCATGCTTCACCGTAAGGATGGTGCCAGGTTTCCTCCAGACGTGACGCTTAGCATTCAGGCCAAATAGATCATTCTCGGTTTCATCAGACCAAATCATTTTGTTTCTCATGGTCAGAGTCTTTCGGTGTCTTTTGGCAAATGCCAAGCAGGCTGCCATGTACCTTTTACTGAGGATTGGCCACTCTACCGTAAAGGCCTGATTGGTGGAGTGCTGCAGAGATAGTTGTCCTTCTGGAAGGTTCTCCCATCTCCACAGAGGAACTCTTGAGTTCTGTCAGATTGACCATCGGGTACTTGGTTACCTTCCTGACCAAGGCCCTTCCCCCAATTGCCCAGTTTGGTTGGGCGGCCAGCTCTAGGAAGAGTCTTGGTGGTTCCAAACTTCTTCCATTTAAGAATGATGGAGGCCACTGTGTTCTTGGGGACCTTCAATGATGCATAAATGTCTTGGTATCCTTCCCCAGATCTGTGCCCCGACACAATCCTGCCTTGGCGCTCCACGGACAATTCCTTTGACCTCATGGCTTGGTTTTTGCTCTGACATGCACTGCCAACTGTGGGACCTTATATAGACAGGTGCCTTTCCAAATCATGTCCAATCAATTGAATTTACCACAGGTGGACTCCAATCAAGTTGTAGAAACATCTCAAGGATGATCAATGGAAACAGGATGCACCTGAGCTCAATTTTGAGTCTCATAGCAAAGGGTCTGAATACTTATGTAAATAAGGTATTTCTGTTTTTATACACATTTTCAAAAATGTAAAACTTTTTTTTGTTGCTTTTTCATTATGTGGTATTGTGCGTAGATTTAATCCATTTTGGAATAAGGCTATAACATGTAAAAAAATGTGGGAAAAGTCAAGGGGTCTGAATACTTTAGCTTTCTGGCCAGCAGGCAGGACCTAGCTGTCAGGCAGGCTGGACCTAGCTATCATGTTTTCTATTCATCGTAACTAATGATGTTATGTGTGGTTTGAAGTAGATTTGGTGGTGTTATTTCACTGCATTCTTCCTCAGAGATGTTTATCTACAAAATAAATACTTTCAACACACTATTCTTGACTCTGTATCATCAATGCCTTCCAGTTGTCTTGTTCAAGACATTGAAACTTGTTTTTCTTACCAATAAGTTGTCTAATATTCCCTGGGTAGTTAGCGTATTGTTGTAGTGGTGGGACTAAAACTGTTGGACTGAAAATAGTGGCTGTGTGTTTACTGTTCACCCACAGAAACATTGACACTGATCTGAGGAATTGGATCTAAGGGTGATTCTGCAACTTCGGGCACTTTGACAGTGCAAACTCTCAGAAATTAAAACACAATTTTATCAGTACTGTACTTGTCTTTGATTTTTCTAGAAACTATATCTGATAATGGCTGTGATCATACTATTCAGGAATGTTTATATTTTTGTCATTTTTCCCAGACACCTATAGACAAATGTAATTTCTATCACGTCATTAAACATCCATTTTAGTTGAAAATGAAATATACAATTGATTTATAACAAATTTCTTATACATTTGTACTTGACCTATTTTAAGTGATTTTTAAGGTTTTCCTAATATTAATAATTCAACATGACACCTGAATGTATAAACTTGCCTGGTGACAGCTGAAAACATTTATCATGGAAAATAAGAGATTTCCACCCAACCTTTTTGTGAGATTATGATAACCATATGATTTCCATATCGAAAACAAATACATGTAAATTATACATAATATACTAATTTACCTCAAAAATATGGGTTGAGATGGAAATGACAAGGTGTGGTGGAAATGACAAGGTGTGGTGGAAATGACAAGGTGTGGTGGAAATGACAAGGTGTGGTGGAAATGACAAGGTGTGGTAGAAATGACATCTATGTAAAAGAAAAACATGAAAACAATATTTTATTGCAAACATTTTGAACAACAATCATTGCTAAACATTTCATGACTATAAGACAAAGATTCCAAAACACTGGAACTAGCACCTTTCAACATGAAAATAATGTGTTGTCCTTGACTAGACTTAGATGCTACAAGTAGAAATTTTAGCACATACAGTTGAAATTGGAAGTTTACATACACCTTAGCCAAATACATTTAAACTCAGTTTTTCACAATTGCTGACATTTAATCCTAGTAAAAATTCACTGTCTTAGGTCAGTTAGGATCACCACTTTATTTTAAGAATGTGAAATAATAGTAGAGAGAATGATTTATTTCAGCTTTTATTTCTTTCATCACATTCCCAATGGGTCAGAAGTTTACATACACTCAATTAGTATTTGGTAGCATTGCCTTTACATTGTTTAACTTGGGACAAGCATTTTGTGTAGCCTTCCACAAGCTTCCCACAATAAGTTGCTCACACACACTTTTTCAGTTCTGCCCACACATTTTCTATGGGATTGAGGTCAAGGCTTTGTGATGGCCACTCCAATACCTTGACTTTGTTGTCCTCAAGCCATTTTGCCACAACTTTGGAAGTATGCTTGGGGTCATTATCCATTTGGAAGACCCATTTGTGACCAAGCTTTAACTTCCTGACTGATGTCCTGAGATGTTGCTTCAATATATCCACATAATTTTGCTGCGTCATGATGCCATCTATTTTGTGAAGTGCACCTGTCCCTCCTGCAGCAAAGCACTCCCACAACATGATGCTGCCACCCCTGTGCTTCACGGTTGGAATGGTGTTCTTCGGCTTGCAAACATCCCCATTTTTTCATCCAAACATAACGATGGTCATTATGCCAAACAGTTCCCTTTTTGTTTCATCAGACCAGAGGACATTCCTCCAAAAAGTACAATCTTTGTCCCCATGTGCAGTTGCAAACCGTAGTCTGGCTTTTTTATGGAGGTTTTGGAGCAGTGGCTTCTTCCTTGTTGAGCGGCCTTTCAGGTTATGTCAATATAGGACTCCTTTTACTGTTGATATAGATACTTTTGTACCGGTTTCCTCCAGCATCTTCACAAGGTCCTTTGCTGTTGTTCTGGGATTGATTTGCACGTTTCGCACCAAAGTACATGAATCTCTAGGAGACAGAATGCGTCTCCTTCCTGAGCGGTATGACGGCTGCGTGGTCCCATGGTGTTTATACTTGTGTACTATTGTTTGTACATATGAATGTGGTACCTTCAAGCGTTTGGAAATTGCTCCCAAGGATGAACCAGACTTATGGAGGTCTACAATTATTTTCTGAGGTCTTGGCTGATTTCTTTTGATTTTCCCATGATGTCAAGCAAAAAGGCACGGAGTTTGAAATACATCCACAGGTACACCTCCAATTGACTCAAATGATGTCAATTAGCATATCAGAAGCTTCTAAAGCCATGACATGGTTGAGGCCAACGCAACTCAGGATTTTCACAAAAGCACCACTCTGCGTGAACGTCTCGCAAGTGTCGTGGAGAATTGTCTCAGAAATATAACACTCTTACAAAAACTTGTGAATTCAATATACACTTTAATACAAAGTAGCAAAACTGAGCCCTTCCATGGAAGGACCCTATCACAAACATAACAAGGCCGAGCCCCTCCATGGAAGGACCCTATCACAAACATAACAAGGCCGAGCCCCTCCATGGAAGGACCCTATCACAAACATAACAAGGCCGAGCCCCTCCATGGAAGGACCCTATCACAAACATAACAAGGCCGAGCCCCTCCATGGAAGGACCCTATCACAAACATAACAAGGCCGAGCCCCTCCATGGAAGGACCCTATCACAAACATAACAAGGCCGAGCCCCTCCATGGAAGGACCCTATCACAAACATAACAAGGCCGAGCCCTTCCATGGAAGGACCCTATCACAAACATAACAAGGCCGAGCCCCTCCATGGAAGGACCCTATCACAAACATAACAAGGCCGAGCCCTTCCATGGAAGGACCCTATCACAAACATAACAAGGCCGAGCCCCTCCATGGAAGGACCCTATCACAAACATAACAAGGCCGAGCCCCTCCATGGAAGGACCCTATCACAAACATAACAAGGCCGAGCCCCTCCATGGAAGGACCCTATCACAAACATAACAAGGCCGAGCCCCTCCATGGAAGGACCCTATCACAAACATAACAAGGCCGAGCCCCTCCATGGAAGGACCCTATCACAAACATAACAAGGCCGAGCCCCTCCATGGAAGGACCCTATCACAAACATAACAAGGCCGAGCCCTTCCATGGAAGGACCCTATCACAAACATAACAAGGCCGAGCCCCTCCATGGAAGGACCCTATCACAAACATAACAAGGCCGAGCCCCTCCATGGAAGGACCCTATCACAAACATAACAAGGCCGAGCCCTTCCATGGAAGGACCCTATCACAAACATAACAAGGCCGAGCCCCTCCATGGAAGGACCCTATCACAAACATAACAAGGCCGAGCCCTTCCATGGAAGGACCCTATCACAAACATAACAAGGCCGAGCCCCTCCATGGAAGGACCCTATCACAAACATAACAAGGCCGAGCCCCTCCATGGAAGGACCCTATCACAAACATAACAAGGCCGAGCCCCTCCATGGAAGGACCCTATCACAAACATAACAAGGCCGAGCCCCTCCATGGAAGGACCCTATCACAAACATAACAAGGCCGAGCCCTTCCATGGAAGGACCCTATCACAAACATAACAAGGCCGAGCCCCTCCATGGAAGGACCCTATCACAAACATAACAAGGCCGAGCCCCTCCATGGAAGGACCCTATCACAAACATAACAAGGCCGAGCCCCTCCATGGAAGGACCCTATCACAAACATAACAAGGCCGAGCCCCTCCATGGAAGGACCCTATCACAAACATAACAAGGCCGAGCCCCTCCATGGAAGGACCCTATCACAAACATAACAAGGCCGAGCCCCTCCATGGAAGGACCCTATCACAAACATAACAAGGCCGAGCCCCTCCATGGAAGGACCCTATCACAAACATAACAAGGCCGAGCCCCTCCATGGAAGGACCCTATCACAAACATAACAAGGCCGAGCCCCTCCATGGAAGGACCCTATCACAAACATAACAAGGCCGAGCCCCTCCATGGAAGGACCCTATCACAAACATAACAAGGCCGAGCCCCTCCATGGAAGGACCCTATCACAAACATAACAAGGCCGAGCCCCTCCATGGAAGGACCCTATCACAAACATAACAAGGCCGAGCCCCTCCATGGAAGGACCCTATCACAAACATAACAGGGCCGAGCCCCTCCATGGAAAGAGACTAAATTCTCATATTACAGAGTCCTGCCTTTACATAACATATAGAGTCCCCTCCCTCTATATGAAAATAGCTTCCCTTGACCTTTCTCCATTATTTTCTTCTCATCTCAGAGCTAGTTCACGCCCACTAACGCTCATATTTGCTTTTGGTTAGGTTATAACGATGGTAGAACCCTTTTCACGTCCTAAAAATAATGTATGCATTGCATGCTTATGTTTCACGCGTTAGTCATGTTATCTTGCTTCCATCCTTCTTCCTGTATCCTTCTAACCATAGTACGTCCAGCTGTCATAAATTTACGTATGGTCCTGGTTAATGTACTCTTTCAAAAAATAGCCTGGGTGTCATCTTTTCTTAATGTGCATGTCCTTGCTACTTCAGCCTGGCAACTAGACCTATTTAATGCTCAGCTCTCCTTAATGGTTCGCTCCAACACACGATACCAGGGCAAACGTCCTGATCATACGCCACCACACAACACTGGATAAACAGAGCCGTTTTCAGTGAAGCTAAAGTGAAATCAAAGACAACACAACAGTAAACATGTCGTCTCCCATGAATGACAACTACAGTTGCTGAAGTGTAAGATTAGGTTCTTTGTAAGACGTGTGGCATGACAGAGTTGGCAAGAGCACAAGCAAACAGATGTACCGTTTCTGCTGTACTGATAATAAAATAAAGTAGGCAGGCCTCTCCACGGTATTACTCCTCACCAGTTTGACAGCTCTACATAACATTCCACCAATCCCTCAGTGGTGCCAACTTGTAACGAGTGGTACTTTACCCTTGACTGAACTCTCTCAAATCTCCACCATTGTCATGTTCCCTAGCAACAGGTAAAAGTCCATGTTTTTGTTATCGCAAGATAATGGATTGTCAAAGGAGATGTAGCTACCCCTGGAAAAGAAAGTCATGGCTGACAAGGATCTAAGGAAACGAGGTCTGGAGTTCTAAGGATCGGTATCTAGATGAAACGGCAAAAAGAAACCAGAAAACAACTTTGGTTGATGACGTGAGATGAATGTCAAACAAGGACTGAAGCTGTAAAGAATTGTGACTAAGACATGATGGCAGGTATCGACAGGTAGCATAGCGGTTAGAGAAGCCAGCAACCGAAGGGTTGCCAGGTCGAATCCCGGGTCTTAAGGGAAAAATCATGCGGGAAGTTAGCTGGCAATGGGAGGGTTGCAGGTATCAAATCCTAGATGCCATCGCCTGCTGTTGCGCCCTTGAACAGGGCACTTAACCCCCACAATTGCGCCGTAGTATGGCAGCCCCCTTCTCCAACCTGTATGTGTACCTTTTTTTCTTTGGGTTGGGATAAAGTGCAAGTCACATTTCCATTGGACCTTGTACAAATAAAGTCATGTTAATGTGAGATTAAGGTCTGTGAAACCACAACACAGAAAATAATGATTTTTATAAGACTGGTTTATTTTTCCAATGACAATGGTACAGACAACATGGAAGCATAGGGAGGAAGGAGAAAGAGAGGGGTTCTGAAGTTATGGACACCATAGGGGAGGGAGGAGAAAGAGAGGGGTTCTGAAGTTATGGACACCATCAGGGAGGAAGGAGAAAGAGAGGGGTTCTGAAGTTAAGGACACCATCAGGGAGGAAGGAGAAAGGATGTGTTCTGAAGTTATGGACACCTTCAGGGAGAGAGGGAGAAAGGAGGGGTTCTGAAGTTATGGACACCACCAGAGAGGGAGGGAGCAAGGTAAGAGTACCAAATGGAGTAAAAGATATCGTATCAAAACATCATATTTTTTTTATATATATATATATATTTATATAGGACTAATAGTTATCTTTTAACTATGCAAAGCAAGGAATGCCCTTTTTATTTGTTTCAGCCTCGATTTCTACTAAGAGACAACTTTATTTAAAAAAGACACAGGATGGACACGCGCTGGGCGGGGCTTTAGGGGCCTGTGATCCTGTCCAATGTGGAGTCGAGTCTCAGTGTGGCACGATTGGGCATGTCCAGGGGTCAGAGTGCGTGAGTGGACCAGCCTCAGCGGGAGAACGTCTTGCCCCTGAAAACAGACATAAAAAACAGTTGGCCAGAAATCAATTAAAAAGTCTTGCCACACAGACACTTTATTGGCAGCTCGCCCTAAAGCCTATTCTACAGAGGGCGTGGCATTACTGCTTCTAGGTTTTATTCCGTCAATGTTTTAAAGGAAAACCCTCTCGCCACGAGTTCCAAGGTAGGCTCCTCGCTGGCGCTGACTAGGTGACAAACTTGTTGAAATGTTGCAGTTGAAATATATAGTTGACAGCTGAAGGCAGATACAGTGCCTTCAGAAAGTATTTATACCCCTCAACTTAATCCACATTTGTTGTGTTGCAGCCTGAATTCCAAATATATTTCCCCCCCTCGTCCATCTACACACAATACCCCATAATGTGAAAGTGAAAACATGCTTATTTTACAAATGTATTGAAAATGAAATACATGGGGCCTCCCGAGTGGCGCAGTGGTCTAAGGCACTACATCGCAGTGTTTGAAGCGTCACTACAGACCCGGGTTCAATACCAGGCTGCGTTACAACCAGCCGTGACTCGGAGTCCCAAAGGGCGGCACACAATTGGCCCAGTGTTGGGGAGGGTTTGGCCGAGGGAGCTTTACTTTTCTCATTGCGCTCTATAGCGACTCCTTGTGGCGGACCGGGCACCTGCAGGCTGACTGTCAGTTAACCTTTTGCGTGTAGCCTTTTGTATTTTCGTTTTTGGCTAAAAAACGTACCCATTTGAAACTGTCTATTTCTCAGCCCCAGAAACTAGAATATGCATATAATTGTCAGATTAGGATAGAAAACACTAAAGATATTGTCTGTGAGTATAACAGAACTGATATTGCAGGCAAAAGCCTGAGGAAAATCCAATCAGGAAGTGCCTCTTATTTTGAAACCCCTCTGTTCCTATGCAAGCCTATCCTCCATTTAAAGGGATATCAACCAGATTCCTTTTTCTATGGCTTCAGTCTTTAGACAGTTTCAGGCTTTTATTTTGAAAGATGAGCGTGAAGGATCACATTGCGTAAGTGGATAGGTGGGGGCTCTCAGAGTGAGTTTTTGCACAACTGAGTAAAGCCGTCATCGTTCCTCCCGCTGTTATTGAAAAACCTACACACTCGGTTGATATATTATCGAATATATATTTTAAAAACATGAAGATTGATTATAAAAAAAGTTTGACATGTTTCTGTGGACATTATGGATATTAGTTGGAATATACATCTGCGTTGTCGTGACCGCTCTTTCCTGTGGATTTCTGAACATAGCGCGACAAACAAACATCGGTATTTTGGGTATAAAAATAATCTTTATGGAACAAAAGGAACATTTGTTGTGTAACTGGGAGTCTCGTGAGTGAAAATATCTGAAGATCAAAGGTAAACGATTAATTTGATTGCTTTTCTGATTTGTGACCAAGCTTCCTGATGCTATGTGTACATGATGCTATGCTATCGATAAACTTACAAACACTTGGATTGCTTTCGTTGTAAAGCATAATTTCAAAATCAGAGACGACAGGTGGATTAACAAAAGGCTAAGCCGTGTTCGGCAATATTGCACTTGTGATTTCATGAATATTAATATTTTTTAGTAATATTTTTTGACTGTTGCCCTATGCTATTTGCTGACGAAAATGATCCCGCTAATGGGATGGGTAGCACCAAGAAGTTTAAACAGTGTTTCCTCCAACACATTGGTGCAGCTGGCTTCCGGGTTAAGCGGGCGGGTGGAAGCGCGGTTTGGCGGGTCATGTTTTGGAGGACGCATGACTCGACCTTCGCCTCTCCCGAGACCATTGGTGAGAAAAGGAGGGTAAAATAAAGAAAAAAAAACACATAAGTTGGGACACCTACTCATTCCAGTTAAAAAAAAATATTTTTAAAAAGGTACTCTTTTTTACATTGTGGAATAATAGTGATGAAATAACATGTAGTAACCAAAAAAAAAAAGGTGTCAATATATCAAAATATATTTTATATTTGAGATTCTTCAAAGTAGCCACCATTTTGCCTTGACAGCCTTTGCACATTCTTGGCATTCTCTCAACCAGCTTCATGAGGTAGTCACCTGGAATGATTTTCAATAAACAGGTGGGTCTTGTTAAAAGTAAATTTGTGGAATTTCTTTCCTTCTTAACCCTCCTGCTGGAATTGGACTGATTTACAAATATGTCATTCTGCTCCTGACCAGGCAGTTAACCCAGTGTTCCTAGGCCATCATTGAAAATAAGAATATGTTCTTAACTGACTTGCCTAGTTAAATAAAGGTTAAAAAAATATATATAAAGAAAGGTGGAAAAAGTTAAGGGACTACTTTCAGAAGGCACTGTAGATTAGGGCTGACAATATAGTCGACTGGTCAATTGTTTGGTTGATAGGCTGTTAGTCGACCTAGATTTCTTTAGTCGAGCAGTAGCAAAACATCATTATTTTAAATCATGGTGTACAAGTCACCCGTCTGATTGGTGCCTGTCTGGGTGGACTGATCCATTGTGGAGGGCTTGGGGATGGCACAGTCCAAGACGTGCTACTGGAATTGTATATGGTTACATTATGTAAGGGTGCAACACAAATAAAAATATAATTTTATAACAAATGTGCTTTCTCCCGTGTTGGATAGTGGTCACGGTTGTGAAACAGTGTGCTGTATCTACAGAAATAAAATAAATACTTCTGTTGCCTGTTTGAGTGTAAAAACCTACTGACACCGTGAGCACCAAGCCTCACGTAACATTTTCACAAATTCAGCTGTTCTTAATCTTTGCTATGCTGAAATAAAGGCTATACACTTTTTCATTAGACCAGCCTCTAGTATTACTTAGTGTTGTTTACACGGTTACAAATTGCCTGAAATTATATTTACAATAACCCTCCTTTTCCATTATTATTATTATTATTATTATAATAATGATTTAGGTCTATCATTAGTAGGCTTAGTATAGCAGCCTTATATAACCACCATCAAACCTGTAGGCCTAAGAGCCCATCCTGTTTAGTCTTCATACCGTAACTTACTTAGGCCTGTATTTCAATACTTGTATAGGCTACTGTATCAATCATTTATTTTTTCATGTCATGACACAGCAAACCATTGCATTCACGAATACGACTGTTTAGACTTTGGCACACATTGATCTAATATGGACACAGAGCTTCCTAACTAGCATCCTATAGGTTCACTTCAACCCTGTTCCTGGAGAACTACCATCCCATAGGTCCACTCTCCAACCCTGTTCCTGGAGAACTACCATCCCATAGGTCCTCTCTCCAACCCAGTTCCTGGAGAACTACCATCCCATAGGTCCTCTCTCCAACCCAGTTCCTGGAGAACTACCATCCCATAGGTCCTCTCTCCAACCCAGTTCCTGGAGAACTACCATCCCATAGGTCCTCTCTCCAACCCAGTTCCTGGAGAACTACCATCCCATAGGTCCTCTCTCCAACCCAGTTCCTGGAGAACTACCATCCCATAGGTCCTCTCTCCAACCCAGTTCCTGGAGAACTACCATCCCATAGGTCCTCTCTCCAACCCTGTTCCTGGAGAACTACCATCCCATAGGTCCTCTCTCCAACCCTGTTCCTGGAGAACTACCATCCCATAGGTCCTCTCTCCAACCCTGTTCCTGGAGAACTACCATCCCATAGGTCCTCTCTCCAACCCTGTTCCTGGAGAACTACCATCCCATAGGTCCTCTCTCCAACCCTGTTCCTGGAGAACTACCATCCCATAGGTCCTCTCTCCAACCCTGTTCCTGGAGAACTACCATCCCATAGGTCCTCTCTCCAACCCTGTTCCTGGAGAACTACCATCCCAGCGCTCCATAACACATTTTTCTTGATCTCCAGTATTTACTACAACTAGTCAAATTTATTCCAGACATCTGACTTCCCTTTTACCTCCTGCACAACCAGTAAACATTCCCGTTTCCAGTTGGTCACGTCCTCTGCATCCATTTTGCTGTCACACATGTTATGGTGTTCAGAGTTTGTTAGAACCAATTTATTGATGTGACTATGATATGCTATAGGTCAGGCCCTATTGGTCACGTGCATGCAAAGCATACATGTGTCACGTAAAGAGAGCAAGGATTGAGGGAATAAGTAATATACACTGTGTTGATGTGTGGTGGCAGCAGTAGAGAGGATAGAGAGAGACAAAGGGTGTTTGTCACAGTCGCTCAATGTTTTTTTAACAGAGCAAGTCTGAACCAGGCCCGGCACAATCAAATCAATTGTGGTCAGACTCCCTCTAGTCATTTGTGTGTCTTAATTATTTAATCAAACAGTTTGCATAAAGCATTAGACAAGCTCAGTATATATATTGTATACTTAATATTAGTTATATATATATATATATATATATATATATATATATAGTTGATTTGATTAAAAGACATTTGATGCGTCTATATGGAAAAATACACATTTAAAAATGTTGACCAATAGGTTGGTCGAAAGAACAGACGACTCTTGGTCAACACACAAAAGGTCAGCACATATGGCCTCCATGCAAGAGTAAAAAAAATACAGATACCACACCTTCCAACTAAATGTTGACCCAACTATGTCAACTACCGCTGACTAAATCCCAGATTGTGAAACAAGAGTACACCCCTGCTTCCTTCCACCCAGAGCGGAGCTCCCTGAGGATCAGTGGCATAGAATTTCCCGGAGTCACAATTAAATATACATATTTAGACAAGGCCTCTTCTGTTTCAGACAGAGATGGGGAGTGCTGGTCAGATCCACAGATCCCACACAGCAATAGGGAACAAACTGAGTGTGCGAGTGAGTGGGGGGAGCTTGTAAAAATTCCACCTGAGCCCACTTTAAACAGCGCTGCTCGTGTCAAGTCAGTTCTAGTAGTACACACACAATGAACACAACTGTTGAAACAAGACCGCCCTCACAAACACCGTAGCCTACAGACACAAGAACATTACAGAAGGGTTCTAATGAATCTGTAGAAGCTATTCTTTTATCAGCTTCTAAGGAATCTCTACAATCCATTATCAGCTGTGGTTTGGGTGAAGGCTGCAACTTGGTACCAGAGACGTAGAGAGAGTACACACTTCCACCCTGGCTCTCTCTCCATCTGACTGCTGTTCACCACACAGGCGCTGATGAGTGTGTTCGGTGTTGGTATTTAATTAAGAAAGGGATGTCGAGGTGGGCGAGGGACGTGAAAACAGTTCACACACAAAATAAAGCATTATCAGGGACAATAAGATCTGGGGACATGGTGAAAGTAGCCCGTGTGCTTCAATAAATGATAACAGATTAACTGATCTCAGATCTTTGAGAACAGGCTACACTCACAGGCACACACAGCAGGGTAAACTTCCCATATGACTTGTTTTAAAGGACAGAAGTGTCCTACAGGCAGTGCTGCTAGAGTCAACGTTAGGTCACACACATCCCAGTGAACCCAATGGCTGGCAGTGGAATAAGTCAGACCTGGGTCCAAATAGTATGTTCATTTTTTCAAATACTTTGAGCGTTTTGTTCGAGCATTGGCTGGAGTGCCAGGTGGGCGGGGCATGCACTTTTGGGACTATTCCATTAGTTCCAGGCAAGCTCAATCAAGCACAGTCCAGGGTATGGGACCAAATTCTAAAAGCATCTGAGAGTAGGTGTGCCGATCCAGGAACCCCTCCCACATAAACATGTAATACTATCCATAGTGAGCTAAAAGGCTAAACTGATCCTAGATCAGCACACCATCGCTGGAGTGCAGAGCAGCAGTAACTTACGACATGGTCTTCATCTCCTTCTTCTCAGCGTCGGGTCGAGCCCTGTTCAACACCTTGAGGAAGTCAGAAGTCTTAGCCCTCATACGTGTGTGGATGTAGGCCTGGAAGGGGGGGGGCGACGACACAGAGACATGCCTTAATACACGCCTACTGAACCTTAATACACACCTACTGAACCAACAGCTCACTGACATGCACACTAATTGACCTCAACTCATACCAGGCAGGAATCTGAAAAGCACATATTTACACGCCCGTAACTGTTTACGATGGAAAGCCCATCAGATACCTTTATGATCACAGACTGCAGGGTTTTACCATGCTAGTGCCGGTAAAGTTATTCCCTCAACCCTTACTTGATCTATGTCCAGAAAACTGTTCCTTTACATGGTAGTAAAGGTATGGTAGGGCCCTAGTAAGGGCAATAGTTAGTGCTCATCTAGGAGCACAATAATGGGTAGTGCAGGTATAGTAGTGTCCTAGTTAGGGCAGTGCAGAAGTTGGGACTAATAGGGTCCTAGTTAGTATACTAGTTAGGGAAGTCACCTTGGAACACTTTATGTGGTAGTGCAGGTAGTCCCTGAAGGTGTGGATGAGGTTGATGGTGTTGTCTCTGGCGTTGGCGTTGGTGTGACGTGGGAACAGGACTGAGAGGACAGGAGAAATAACACACATTACCACAAAGACATTGGAATTAGGCTGATGACTGACCTGATATTCAAGCGAATGTTTGTTTATGATCATCCACTGACTACTTTCTATCATGTCACTAGCGTTGGAAAACGACTAATTCATTGCATGTCTAGTTTAAGTTAAATATATATATTTTAACGGTCACACAATTCAGCTCTAGGCACCTTCTTGTACAGTAAAACCATGTAATTCCCAGGAAGGCCCAACATCCCATTTGGAAGATTCCAGGAATCAGAATGGAATAAGCAGAAAATCCAGAATCCTCCAACCAGGATTTCTGGAAAACCTGGGAATGGTTGGTACAGACCGAAGGTGATGTAGCCGATGTTGTCTCCAACGGCGGCGTCAGTGTCCTTCAGCTCAAGGGGCGGCTCCCGGTGGCTGAACAGAACCTGGGGGGCAGTGTGACTGGCTCGCCGACCCTCCTTAAACTCCTACACACAGAGACAGCAACACAGACAGACAGTGAGACACATACAGAGAGCGACACACACTAAAGGTTGTCCATGACAAATACCTAATAGTGTGGAGAGCAAATAAGATATTTCATAAATCATTTGCAGACATGGAGGTGATGGGGTTTCTGCATTACTGTAGTGAACTACCTTTAGGCAACAGAGCAAAGATACTTTGGCAACCTTTCTCCTTTTCACAACCATATGGACATACATACTGTATTGTAATTACATCATTTTGTAATGTACATAGTAGAGGTCGACCGATTATGATTTTTCAACGCCGATACCGATTATTGGAGGACCAAAAAAGCCGATACCGATGAATTTTTTTAAATGGATTTGTAATAATGACAATTACAACAATACTGAATGAACACTTATTTTAACTTAATACATCAATAACATCTATTTATCCTCAAGTAAATAATGAGATATGTTCAATTTGGTTTAAATAATGCAACAACAAAGTGTTGGAGAAGAAAGTAAAAGTGCAATATGTGCTATGTAAAAAAGCTAACGTTTAAGTTCCTTGCTCAGAACATGAGAACATATGAAAGCTGGTGGTTCCTTTTAACACGAGTCTTCAATATTCCCAGGTAAGAAGTTTTAGGTTGTAGTTATTATAGGAATTATAGGACTATTTCCCTCTATACCATTTGTATTTCATTAACCTTTGACTATTGGATGTTCTAAAAGGCACTTTAGTATTGCCAGTGTAACAGTATAGCTTCCGTCCCTCTCCTCGCTCCTACCTGGGCTCGAACCAGGAACACAACGACAATTAAAGTGCGCTAACTAGCCAGCCATTTCACTTCGGTTACACCAGCCTCATCCTGGGAGTTGATAAGCTTGAAGTCATAAACAGCGCAATGCTTGACTCACAACGAAGAGCTGCTGTCAAAATGCACAAAAGTGCTGTTTGAATGAATGTTTACGCGCCTGCTTCTGCCTACCGCCGCTCAGTCAGATACTTAGATACTTGTATGCTCACTCAGATTATATGCAATGCAGGACACGCTAGATAATATCTAGTAATATCATCAACCATGTGTAGTTAACTAGTGATTATGATTGATTGATTGTTTTTTATAAGATAAGTTTAATGCTATAAGGTTGCAAGATTAGATCCCCCGAGCTGACAAGATGAAAATCTGTTGTTCTGCCCCTGAACAAAGCAGTTAACCCACTGTTCCTAGGCCATCATTGAAAATAAGAATGTGTTCTTAACTGACTTGCCTAGTTAAAAAGGTATAAAAAAACGTATTTTTTTAAATAAAAAAAATAGGCAAATCAGCGCCCAAAAATACCGATTTCCGATTGTTATGAAAACGGCCCTAATTAAATCGGCCATTCCGATTAATCGGTCAACTTTTAATACATAGTGCTGCCAAGCTCGTTTTAAATCATACGAGAGGCGGTTCCTGTTAAGGGTGATGAAAACTTGAGTAGGGAGGCACGATATCAGTGAACATATCGGAATCGGACAATATTAGCTAAACATGACAACGTCGACAAAATATTTCTAGTTTAACGCCGATGTGCAATACCGATGTAAAAGCTGACGAGCATACCTATAATGTAATGACGCCACGTAAAATGTTGCGCTACACAGAAATCCTAACCTAGCCCACCATGTCTGCTGTGTGGATCGAGCACTCAACAAGTCGAGCAGTCATTTGAAAGAGTAACAACATTTCAGCGAGACAACTCAATGGCCAAATCCATTAACGCCAAGATAATGGAATTCGTTGTCCTTGACAACCATTCTCTGTCGTGGGTGATGTTGGCTTTCGCCGACTGGTTGAGCACCGATACACACTACTAAGTGTGCTATTTTTCAGATGTTGCCCTACAGGAGTTACACAGTAATAGCGTCACTGCTATTAGCTTCACGACTGACATTTGGACCAGCGATATCAGCATGCTGAGTCTGACAGCACAGTGGGTCAATGAGGATTTCAGAATGTGGAAAGTCATATTTCATGTTCATCAATGTGCTGGTTGTCATACTGCTGCTGCCATTTCAATGGCATTTGAGAACATGTTTGAAACATGGAAACTTGAACACACTGGCTAGCTCCATTCAAAACAACTGACTGGAGAAATAAGCTGATCAACTGCAGCCGTGATGCCCTCTGTCACAGCATTGAAACGCCTGCTCAACAAAACTGCCCACACAGGCTGTGAACAAGCAAGTCGGTGGCATTCTCTCTTTACCATGCTCGATGCTATGTACAGGGATCACTACTTCCATGCAGACAAGAGACAGGGTTTATGTGAAATGTCACACAGCTGGACAAGATGGAAACAGAGACAGTGACAGTGCGCACCGAGGAAGAGAGGCCACGGACAGACAGAGCTGAAACTTCACTGCTTGACATGCATGATGAAATCCTGGTTGAGAATGAAACAACTAAACAAATGAACAACAAAACAGCACAGCAAGTAAGTGATAGAAATTGGTTTTGATTATGTTTTACTGGTAATCAGGACATAAGTACAAAACGTTATTTACAATGACGGCCTAACCCGGATAACGCTGGGCCAATTGTGCACCGCCCTATGGGACTCCCAATCACGGCCGGATGTGATACAGCCTGGATTTGAACCAGGTACTGTAGTGACGCCTCCTGAACTGAGATGCATTGCCTTAGACTGCTGCATCCATGCGTGTTTTAACTAACTGACTGTACTAGAATGCTTAAAAGGCCACTAAAATGTTAAACATCGGTATCGGGGTTTTTTGGCAAGGAAAATATTGGACATCAGCCAAAAATGTCATATCGGTGCATCACTACTTGAGAGAGAAATATTGTTTCACCTGCATGAACACTTTCCCAAGGATGACATCATCGTCGTCTTTGAACACAGTGCTGAACACCACCGTCACTCTGTCCTTCTTGGCCTCCAGATACCTGAGGACAAACACAGGAACATGTCAACAACCAGTAGTCACCCCGGTGACATGGAATACTGGCAGTAAAAGAAAAAAGGTTTCTTGGATTTAAAAATATACACAGTACCAGTCAAAGGTTTAGACACCTAATCATTCAAGAGTTTTTTCTTTTTACTATTTTCTACATTGTAGAATAAAGAAGACATCAAAAATATTAAATAACACACATGGAATGAAGCAAAAAAAAAAGTGTTAAATAAATCAAAATTTCTTTATATTTACTATTTTCTACATTGTATAATAATAGTGAAGACATCAACACTATTAAATAACACATATGGATCATGTAGTAACCAAAAAATTGTTAAACAAATCAAAATATATTTTATATTTGAGATTCTTCAAATAGCCACCCTCTGCCTTGATGACAGCTTTGCACACTCTTGGCATTCTCTCAACCAGCTTCATGAGGTAGTCACCTGAAATGCATTTCAATTAACAGGTGTGCCTTGTTCAAAGTTCATTTGTGGAATTTCTTTCCTTCTTAATGCTTTTGAGCCAATCAGTTATGTTGTCACATGGTAGGGGTGGTTTACAGAAGATAGCCCTATTTGGTAAAAGACCAAGTCCATATTATGGCGAGAACAGCTCAAATAAGCAAAGAGAAATGACAGTCCATCATTACTTTAAGACATGAAGGTCAGTCAACACAGACATTTAAACTTTGGAAGTTTCTTCAAGTGCAGTCGCAAAAACTATCAAGCACTATGATGAAACTGTCTCTCATGAGGACCACCACAGGACAGGAAGACCCAGAGTTACCTCTGCTGCATAGGATAAGTTCATTAGAGTTACCAGCCTCAGATTGCAGCCAAAATAAATGCTTCAGCGTTCAAGTAACAGACACATTTCAACGTCAACTGTTTAGAGGAGACTGCGTGAATCAGGCCTTCATGGTCGAATTGCTGCAAAGAAACCAACTAAAGGACACCAATAAGAAGAGACTTGCTTGGGCCAAGAAACACGAGCAATAGACTGACCTTCATGTCTTAAAGTAATGATGGACTGTCATTTCTCTTTGCTTATTTGAGCTGTTCTTGCCAAATATGGCCATCTTTTGTATACCCCCCACTCACTACCTTGTCACAACACAACTGATTGGCTCAAATGCATTATGGAATGAAATTTCACAAATGAACTTAAATAGGCACACCTGTTAATTGAAATACATTCCAGGTGACTACCTCATGAAGCTGGTTGAGAAAATGCCAAGAGTGTGCATAGCTGTCATCAAGGCAAAGGGTGGCTATTTGAAGAATCTCAAATATAACATTTGTTTAATACCTTTTTGGTTACTACACGATTCCATAGGTGCTTTTCATAGTTTTGATGTCTTCACTATTATTCTACAATGTAGAACATAGTACAAATAAAGAAAAACCCTTGATTGAGGTGGTGTTTTTAAAACTTGACCGGTAGTGTGTGTGAGATTGAGATATACACACTTCAAAACCTTATTCCTTATGATTTATTTTATACTGTTTTGTCATTTTTGAATGTGTTACTCAGTGTTTTTATGGGCTATAGCAGTAAAGGCACAATTCTATATTTCAACAAGTAATTGTTTTGATAGCTACAGGGGTCCTAAAATTCCAAATCAAATAACTAAATGATCTGTCATGACCACCTTAAAACAATTCCATGTTTTAGTAGAACCCCCCCACCCAAAGCCTCAGACTTTTAGTAGTCAACAACAAATAGCATCCTTGTTTTGTCTATGGTTACTTCTATACATTTTCATCCAGGCAGTACAGCGGCCACCTACATGGACTCGTCGTCTCTGTAGTGGACCACGGCCCTCGTCTCTCCCTCCTTGCCCTCCTCCTGGAACTTGAAGTACTTCTCAAACACCGAGGCGAAGCAGTTCCTCTTCAGCATGCCCGCCTGGTGGATCACTTCCTCCTTGTTGGCTGGGACCGCATCCAGGTCAAAGAGCAGAGACACGTTGTAGCCTAGGAGACAGCCAATTACAGACAAGATCAGCTATTGTTCGATATAATTATTAAATCGCTAGAAAACTTCTTAGTAAGAGGTTTACTAACTATGACATGGTGTCAATATCTGAGGGGAATGGGGGTCAAAACCAGCCTATAGCAAATGACAATAAATACTAATAAAACCCAAATTCTGCATAAACTTTCCAACAAAGTAAACTAAGCAAAAAGTTTTGCCTAAATGCAAAGTGTTAGACCTGGTGCCAACCAAAGACAGCGTATCACCCAGTAAACACTATCTATAGTTTCAATCATGGAGGAGGATGTGGGTGCATGGTGTTATTTTAAGTGAATGTGTCTACACTTCAGGCTGTAGAAAAAACTAAACTAAACTAGTCCCAGCTAGGTGGTGGTACAACCACATACAGCATCTCAGTCCCAGCTAGGTGGTGGGACAACCACATACAGCATCTCAGTCCCAGCTAGGTGGTGGGACAACCACATACAGTATCTCAGTCCCAGCTAGGTGGTGGTACAACCACATACAGCATCTCAGTCCCAGCTAGGTGGTGGGACAACCACATACAGCATCTCAGTCCCAGCTAGGTGGTGGGACAACCACATACTGCATCTCAGTCCCAGCTAGGTGGTGGGACAACCACATACAGTATCTCAGTCCCAGCTAGGTGGTGGTACAACCACATACAGCATCTCAGTCCCAGCTAGGTGGTGGTACAACCACATACAGCATCTCAGTCCCAGCTAGGTGGTGGTACAACCACATACTGTATCTCAGTCCCAGCTAGGTGGTGGTACAACCACATACAGCATCTCAGTCCCAGCTAGGTGGTGGTACAACCACATACAGCATCTCAGTCCCAGCTAGGTGGTGGGACAACCACATACAGCATCTCAGTCCCAGCTAGGTGGTGGTACAACCACATACAGCATCTCAGTCCCAGCTAGGTGGTGGTACAACCACATACTGTATCTCAGTCCCAGCTAGGTGGTGGTACAACCACATACAGCATCTCAGTCCCAGCTAGGTGGTGAGACAACCACACAGCATCTCAGTCCCAGCTAGGTGGTGGTACAACCACATACAGCATCTCAGTCCCAGCTAGGTGGTGGGACAACCACATACAGCATCTCAGTCCCAGCTAGGTGGTGAGACAACCACATACAGCATCTCAGTCCCAGCTAGGTGGTGGTACAACCACATACAGCATCTCAGTCCCAGCTAGGTGGTGGGACAACCACATACAGCATCTCAGTCCCAGCTAGGTGGTGGTACAACCACATACAGCATCTCAGTCCCAGCTAGGTGGTGGTACAACCACATACTGTATCTCAGTCCCAGCTAGGTGGTGGTACAACCACATACAGCATCTCAGTCCCAGCTAGGTGGTGAGACAACCACATACAGCATCTCAGTCCCAGCTAGGTGGTGGTACAACCACATACAGCATCTCAGTCCCAGCTAGGTGGTGGGACAACCACATACAGCATCTCAGTCCCAGCTAGGTGGTGAGACAACCACATACAGCATCTCAGTCCCAGCTAGGTGGTGGGACAACCACATACAGCATCTCAGTCCCAGCTAGGTGGTGGTACAACCACATACAGTATCTCAGTCCCAGCTAGGTGGTGGTACAACCACATACAGCATCTCAGTCCCAGCTAGGTGGTGGTACAACCACATACAGCATCTCAGTCCCAGCTAGGTGGTGGGACAACCACATACAGTATCTCAGTCCCAGCTAGGTGGTGGGACAACCACATACTGTATCTCAGTCCCAGCTAGGTGGTGGGACAACCACATACTGTATCTCAGTCCCAGATAGGTGGTGGGACAACCACATACTGTATCTCAGTCCCAGCTAGGTGGTGGTACAACCACATACAGCATCTCAGTCCCAGCTAGGTGGTGGTACAACCACATACAGCATCTCAGTCCCAGCTAGGTGGTGGGACAACCACATACAGCATCTCAGTCCCAGCTAGGTGGTGGTACAACCACATACAGCATCTCAGTCCCAGCTAGGTGGTGGTACAACCACATACTGTATCTCAGTCCCAGCTAGGTGGTGGTACAACCACATACAGCATCTCAGTCCCAGCTAGGTGGTGAGACAACCACATACAGCATCTCAGTCCCAGCTAGGTGGTGGTACAACCACATACAGCATTTCAGTCCCAGCTAGGTGGTGGGACAACCACATACAGCATCTCAGTCCCAGCTAGGTGGTGAGACAACCACATACAGCATCTCAGTCCCAGCTAGGTGGTGGGACAACCACATACAGCATCTCAGTCCCAGCTAGGTGGTGGTACAACCACATACAGTATCTCAGTCCCAGCTAGGTGGTGGTACAACCACATACAGCATCTCAGTCCCAGCTAGGTGGTGGTACAACCACATACAGCATCTCAGTCCCAGCTAGGTGGTGGTACAACCACATACAGCATCTCAGTCCCAGCTAGGTGGTGGGACAACCACATACAGTATCTCAATAATAGTTAGCTACTTTATTCAGGAAAAATGTACTATCAGAGAAGTCAGTGGTAGTAATATAAGTGTGGGTGTTGGACCTCCGTAAGTGATAGGCTATATGACGCGCTGTCGATAATTCTCTGAGGAGTTGGAGTCATTAACATGGTGACAGTGGAAACTTACATAGGGAGAGTGGACCGTAGTTACATAATACTTACACGCCTCGGGTGAAACCAGGAAGTTCCCATAGACCCGCTTCAGCAGCTGAAAGGAGGGAGGGATTTGGTGTGTTATTATGGACAGTAACAGATAAATGCCCCGACGGAGTCCGACACCAGCTATGCAACATCAGAGAGCCAGAGTGGACTGGTAGAGGTGGATGTCTCAGTGTAGATAATGGTAAGGGGAGATCATAAGCCTTCCCCTAAAACAACGGTTACCCGTCAATGTGGAATCACTGGAATGCAGCCCGAGTTCTGAACAAATAAGGCTATATGCAAATCCAGCGTACACATGTAGTAACAGATGACAACTTCTATTATAAGACGTACTGCAACTCAGTTTCCTCTACAGTAAAACTGCAAGAGTGCACCATTGTGACACATGTATTTATGTAAATCTATTATGTAACACGTAGAGTGCACCATTGTGACACGTATTTATGTAAATCTATTATGTAACACGTAAAGCGGAACATTTCTACACAAAAATGTGTTTTGTGGGTTAGTGAAGAAAGGTGACAAGGTGTACCAAATTTACACTTAGTGACTGAAAAGGACAAGACTTGATTAGTTGAACATGTTCTCATAAAGCCACTGTTTTTGCAGTAGTTAAACTAGCTTTCTATACCACTACAATGAAGAACGGAGCTGGAAGTGGGACACAAGGCAATGAAGGTAGACATTCATTTTCTATGGTCAGGTGACAGGACTGGGACATGATTTGGTCCTTTAAAAACACACCACTGTGCAGCAAGTGATATAGGTGTTCCTTTCCACAGCTCTTTCCCTCCATGATCTTAAAGTGCTCGACAGGTAAAAGCAGTACTGTTAAAACCTATCCAGTCCTTTGATTCAGTAGTGCTCACAGAGAGTAAGACAACAAGGACTGGTGGACTACAGGAAAGCAGTCATGGTGTTCATTAGGCAACATTTAGCTGTCTCAGTCAGCACTTCCTCCTTATAGGGTGAGTCATAAAGCACTTCCTGTTTCTATAAGAAACCACAGCTGCTGCTTTCTTCCATACATGGTGAGGATGTACAAAGCCCTGACATCCTGCTTTACAGACATTCTCCTTTTCAACAAAAAATAAAACATCTACTCTGACACATTTTAAACTACAATTGAAGCTATGATGAGTGCCATGGGTTAGTTTACAAGCATTACATTTTTGTAATTTAGCAGACGCTCTTATACAGAGCAACTTACAGTAGTGAATGCATACATTTTCATCCTTAAAAAAAAAAAAATATATGACTCATTTCAGGAGTCACTACTTCACAAGACCGCCATTTGAACATAAAAAAATAAAAGTTTAAATCAAAATGTATTTTTAGCAAGAAATGCATTCTGGAAGAATGCCTCAATAACAAACTTGTTTGCCATATGTAAAAACAAATAAAGTTGTTAAATTACGAGCCTAGTTGGTTTAGTCATGGAAAGATACAGCATCCTTCCTGCTAGCAATGATTGGCTGAGAAAAGGAGTGGGCTGGACATGCTGCGAGACGAGTTCGGATTGGTCTGCCATGTAGTACGCTTCTGTCTATAATCTGAACTGGTCATTATGTGTAGGTAATCCTTTTTAATGCTGATTTTTTAAAAATATATTTAAAAAAGAGATCAGATAGTAGAACTGCATAAGTGTTGCTCTCCTCTTTCTTGAGGACTGAGTTCTGAAATCAGTGGAATTAGAGGATGATATCTAAGGAGAAAATTCTGGCATTTGATTGCAAATATGCAGAGGGAGTCCAAAAGTTAAATCTTTGGTTATTTAGTACATAGCCTCACATGTGAATCATTAAAGAGATGGGTGGGGCTAAAGCTTAAAAGGGTGTGAACGATGCTGAATGGGTGTAGACAAAGAAAAGCTCTCCGGTAGGTACCAAAAAATTCAAGGGCCATTTTCTCAAAAGTGAGGTTACATGTTTATCAACTTTCAAAGCAGAATTACTTTCCCAATGTTCCTCAGCTGTAGTGTATGATATACCATTTTCTAGCGCAGAGTCTCTACCTTTATCCAATGTAAAAAAAACACAACTTCAAATGTTGCTACATAAGACCGAATCGAGCCAGTCGGTCACATAAACTGCCCCCCCTTGGGAATCGAACCCACAACCCTGGCGTTGCAAGCACTGTGCCCTAACTGAGCTACACAGGACATATCCATAGATTGAATGAAGGGCAAGGGAGGTACAGATGCTGGTGTGTATGTGTGTGTCACCTCATCAGCTCCGTGCTCCTGCAGCTCCTTGTAGAACTTAAGGGAGATGCTGACCATCAGCTTGGTCTTGTCCCCATCGGGGTTGGAGATGTGGTAGAGGACACCATCGAAATCTACAGTTCAGAGAAAAGCCATCAGTTACAAACAAGCACCCACCTGGACACCTGAAAATAGGATAATATTGTTAAAACTGCATGGTACGGCACGGAAATATTAACCACTAGTCCTTAACTCACCTGCAAATGTCACCTCCACTGCCTCTGGTTTAGTTCTACAAATAGAGGATTATACGTCAAATATGTATAAAACTGAATGCATGATAATATAACAAATTGTTTTGTTGAGTAGTTGTTAACTATAGACAACGCTTAATTTGCTGCCAGTATAATAATATTCTGTAGCAGCAGTTACCATGTTGGCATATTTGTGTAAAACCATTTTGGTTTTCGTGCAACTTGCAATTGTATTTCAAGAAACCACTCCTTGGGGTTTAGAAGTTGTCTATAACAGCAGTTCCTCTCCCCAGAGAGTTGCACTGACATGACCCAACTTGGGGATGCTGGAATGCGGAAGAGGCCAACAACGCGATGGCTAATATATTGCTAGCTATACTCGTTAGCAGCTATCTAGTCTGATTATTATTATTCTCTATTCATTTCATTGTAATTGAACGATTCTAGCTAATACAAGGTTAACCCATAACGATACGTTCGCTTTCTCAATTCAAAGCGAGGAGAGATGAAAGCAAACTAGTTAGCTAGCTACTATACCATGAACTAGAAAAGCAGGTTCCCTTTTACTGCGGTGATTAGCATAGCAGCCAGTGATAGGTATAGTTAGCTAGCTAACAATACGGCTGTACATATTTTATGTGAAAGCCACCATCATAATTTAAAAATTGGCAGTTCATTGGGACAATAAATGAGGGGATGCCGACAAGCACACGTAAACTAGAGTTCGCTTAGCGTTACCCCCTTATTGGGGCTAGACAGTTATTAGATAGGCTTCCCCTGCCCAGCTAGTCTAGCTAGCCAAAGCTAACCAGTGACAGACACACCCCATTATTCCGGCTAAGCGATGCCTCTTGCAGAGGCGCGTGCCACTTTATTCAGTTAAACCAGAATATTACTGTACGTGTCAAATATATAGTCCCTATTCTGTCAATTCCACCAGCCGCACGTTTTCCATCCATAATTCATTCATTGTCTAGCAAATAATACTGGCCAGACATTAATATTCGGCTACTGTTAGCTATTCGGAAGCTAGCAAGCTAGTCTGGAACAATGATTTCTCACCCATTGGATGCGCCGTCAAATTTCAACGTCAGCGTCTCTTCTATAATCCGGTTGTTGATTTCTAGGAGAATCATTGCAGCGGACTGGGGAATACGTTTTTATCGAAATATAAAATGTTTTAGATCCTTGGGCTTCTTTGTGTCAAATTCTGCAAATGTTTCTTCCCTGACAGACCGCTTCCGCCGAGTCTTCCGTCTGTCGGCTCTTCCGCTTATTTCATTCCGGACCCCAAAGCAAGGTTGCTCACAGCACAGCCTGTAAAATTGTGGCTGATATTGGTCTAGATATAAAATGTGCACACTGATTGCTTCAATTTTTTTTTATTATGAACTGGGTGGTTCGAGCCCTGAATGCTGATTGACTGAAAGCCGTGGTATATCACACCGTATACAACGAGTATGACAAAACATGTATTTTTAACGCTCTAATGACATTGGTAACCAGTTTATAATAGCAATAAGGCACCTCGGGTGTTTGTGGTATATGGCCAAATACCACAGCTAAGGACTGTATCCAGAAACTCCACGTTGCATTGTGCATAAGAACAGCCATATACCACACCACCTCGGGCCTTATTGCTTAAATAACTGCTCACCTTCATTGTGTGTTTTTGTCAGATAACAAAACACATTTAAATCGTTCATGGTTCCTTCTTACTCCTAGTAATAGACCAACCACAAGTTTGCAATGTAGTAGGCTATGTAATGCATATATGAAATATACTGTATATATACAGTATCAGTCAAACGTTTGGAAACAGCTACTTATTCAATGGTTTTTCTTTACATTTACTATTTTCTACATTGTATAATAATAGTGAAGACATCAACACTATTAAATAACACATATGGAATAATGTAGTAACCAAAAAATTGTTAAACAAATCAAAATATATTTTATATTTGAGATTCTTCAAAGTAGCCACCCTTAGCCTTGATGACAGCAATGCACACTCTTGGCATTCTCTCAACCAGCTTCATGAGGTAGTCACCTGGAATGCATTTAAATTATTTTGTGTAATTACTGAGCCAATCAGTTGTGTTGTGACAAGGTAGGGATGGTTTACAGAAGATAGCCCTATTTGGTAAAAGACCAAGTCCATATTTTGGCAAGAACAGCTCAAATAAGCAAAGAGAAATGACAGTCCATCATTACTTTAAGATATGAAGGTCAGTCAATGCAAAACATTTCAAGAACTTTGAACGTTTCTTCAAGTGCAGTTGCAAAAACCATCAAGCACTATGATGAAATTAGCTCTCATGAGGGCCTCCACAGGAAAGGAAGATTTACCTCTGCTGCAGAGGATAAGTTCCTTAGAGTTAACTGCACCTCAGATTGCAGCCCAAATAAATGCTTCACAGAGTTCTAGTAACAGACACATCTCAACATCAACTGTTCAGAGGAGACTGCATGAATCAGGCCTTCATGGTCGAATTGCTGCAAAGAAACCACTACTAAAGGACACCAATAAAAAGAGACTTGCTTGGGCCAAGAAACACGAGCAATGGACATTAGACTGGTGGAAATCTGGTCCGATGAGTCCAAATTTGAGATTTTTGTGTCCAACTGCTGTGTCTTTGTGAGACGCAGAGTAGGTGAACGGATGATCTCCGCATGTGTGGTTCCCACCGTGAAGCATGGATGGGGAGGTGTGATGGTGTGGGGGTGCTTTGCTGGTGACCCTTTACCTGCTTAAATAGCGGACCAATCAGCATGTTACCATCCCGTAGTAAACTTCTGGAAATTATGGTGTTTGACCAGATACAATGCTATTTCACCGTAAACAAATTGACAACAGACTTTCAGCACGCAAATAGGGAAGGACACTCAACAAGCACAGCACTTACTGATGATTGGCTGAGAGAAATTGATGATGAAATTATCGTGGGGGCTGTCTTGTTAGACTTCAGTGCAGCTTTTGACATAATCAATCATAGTTTGCTACTGGAAAAACATATGTGTTTTGGCTTTACACCCCCTGCTATAATGTGGATAAAGAGTTACTTGTCTAACAGAACACAGAAGGTGTTCTTTAATGGAAGCCTCTCAAGCACAATCAAGGTAGAATCATGAATTCCCCAGTATAGCTGTTAAGGCCCCTTGCTTTTTTCAATCTTTACTAATGACATGCCACTGGCTTTGAGTAAGGTCATTGTGTCTATGTATGCGAATGACTCAACACTATACACGTCAGCTACTACAACGACTGAAATGACAGCAACACTTAACAAAGAGCTGCAGTTAGTTTCGGAATGGGTAGCAAGGAATAAGTTAGTCCTAAATATTTCCAAAACTAAAAGCATTATATTTGGGACAAATCATTCACTAAACCCTAAACCTCAACTACATCTCGTAATGAATAATGTGGAAATTGAGCAAGTTGAGGTGACTAAACTGCTTGGAATAACCCTTGATTGTAAACTGTCATGGTCAAAACATATTGCTACAACAGTAGCTAAGATGAGGAGAAGTCTGTCCATAATAAAGCACTGCTCTGCCTTCATAACAACACAAGTGTGTCGCACCTAGACTACCGTTAAGTAGTGTGGTCAGGTGCCACAAAGAGGGACTTAGGAAAATTGCAGTTGACTCAGAACAGGGCAGCACGGCTGGCCCTTAAAAGTACACAGAGAGCTAACATTAATGACATGCATGTCAATCTCTCATGGCTCAAAGTGGAAGAGAGATTGACTTCATCATTACTAGGTTTTGTAAGAGGTGTTGACAAGCTGAATGTACCGAGCATTCAGCACACAGCTCGGACACCCATGTATACCCCACAAGACATGGCACTAGAGGTCTCTTCACAGTCCCCAAGTCCAGAACAGGCTATGGGAGGAGCACAGTACTACATAGAGCCATGACTACATGGAACTCTATTCCACATCAGGTAACTGATGCAAGCAGTAGAATCCGTAGAATTTAAAAAGCAGGTACAAATACACGTTATGGAACAACGGGGACTGTGAAGAGACACACACAAAGGTACAGACACATGCATATGCACACATTGTGATATTGTTGTATGGTGGTATTGAACATTTTGTGTTGTGTATAGGTGGTGTAGAGATGCTATATGATGTACAGTTTAATCTTTAGCTCGTTCAGTACAAACATAGTTCACTGTTTTATCTTTTGTTTTATATGTAATGTGGGACCCCAGGAAGAGTAGCTGCTGCCTTGGCAGCAGCTAATGGGGATCCCTAATAAATACAAATACACTGTCAGCGATTTATTTAGAATTCAAGGCACACTTTACCAGCATGGCTACCACAGCATTCTGCAGCGACATGCCATCCGATCTGGTTTGTGGGACTATCATTTGTTTTTCAACAAGACTATGACCCAAAACACACCTTCAGGCTATGTAAGGAATATTTGACCAAGAAGGAGAGTGATGGAGTGCTGCATCAGATGACCTGGCGTCCACAATCACCCGACATCAACCCAATTGAGATGGTTTTGGATAAGTTGGACCGGATAGTGATGGAAAAGCAGCCAACAAGTGCTCAGCATATGTCAAATCAAATCAAATCAAATGTATTTGTCACATACACATGGTTAGCAGATGTTAATGCGAGTGTAGCGAAATGCTTGTGCTTCTAGTTCCGACAATGCAGTAATAACCTACGAGTAATCTAACCTAACAATTCCAAAACTACTACCTTATACACACAAGTGTAAAGGGATAAAGAATATGTACATAAAGATATATGAATGAGTGATGGTACAGAACGGCATAGGCAAGATGCAGTAGATGTTATCGAGTACAGTATATACATATGAGATGAGTAATGTAGGGTATGTAAACAAAGTGGCATAGTTTAAAGTGGCTAGTGATACATGTATTACATAAAGATGCAGTAGATGATATAGAGTACAGTATATACATATACATATGAGATGAATAATGTAGGGTATGTAAACATTATATTAAGTAGTATTGTTTAAAGTGGCTAGTGATATATTTTCCATCAATTTCCATCAATTCCCATTATTACAGTGGCTGGAGTTGAGTCGGTGTGTTGGCAGCAGCCACTCAATGTTAGTGGTGGCTGTTTAACAGTCTGATGGCCTTGAGATAGAAGCTGTTTTTCAGTCTCTCGGTCCCAGCTTTGATGCACCTGTACTGACCTCGCCTTCTGGATGATAGCGGGGTGAACAGGCAGTGGCTTGGGTGGTTGTTGTCCTTGATGATCTTTATGGCCTTCCTGTGACATCGGGTGGTGTAGGTGTCCTGGAGGGCAGGTAGTTTGCCCCCGGTGATGCGTTGTGCAGACCTCACTACCCTCTGGAAAGCCTTACGGTTGTGGGCGGAGCAGTTGCCGTACCAGGCGGTGATACAGCCAGACAGGATGCTCTCGATTGTGCATCTGTAGAAGTTTGTGAGTGTTTTTGGTGACAAGCCACATTTCTTCAGCCTCCTGAGGTTGAAGAGGCGCTGCTGCGCCTTCTTCACGATGCTGTCTGTGTGGGTGGACCAATTCAGTTTGTCTGTGATGTGTACGCCGAGGAACTTAAAACTTACTACCCTCTCCACTACTGTCCCATCAATGTGGACAGGGGGGGGGCTCCCTCTGCTGTTTCCTGAAGTCCACAATCATCTCCTTAGTTTTGTTGACGTTGAGTGTGAGGTTATTTTCCTGACACCACACTCCGAGGGCCCTCACCTCCTCCCTGTAGGCTGTCTCGTCGTTGTTGGTAATCAAGCCTACCACTGTAGTGTCGTCCGCAAACTTGATGATTGAGTGGGCAAAGCTGTCACCAAGGCAAAGGGTGGCTACTTTGAAGAATTTAAAATATTGTAATGAACACGAAGGGGAGACAGAGAGCTGGTTTCATCCGCAGGGCGCAGAAGGTGTTTTTTGCAAAAGACCACAGGAGGAGGCAGAAGGTCATACACAGGGGGTCCAAAAGGGCAACAGTACAGGCAGGGGAAAGGCTAGTAACGTTGTTCGGGAGATCGGGCAATAGGTAGATAACAGGAAATCCAATAGGCTAAAGTACAGGTAGGGTATAGGCAAAAACTATCATACACGGAAGGCGCAAATCACGGGACACAGCGTGCTCTGAAAGACATGTCACAAAACAAACAATATCTCAGTGATGGAGTGCAAAGAACTGAACTATATAGTGTGTGATAATGACATTCAGGTGTGTGAAAAGGTGATTGGAATGCAGGTGACTGGGATCTGGAGAGTGTGGGCTGGAAAGTGAGCTGCGTTCAGGGGATCTACGTGTTTGAGGGTGTGAGTTGGAAGCAGACGTTACACATTTAAAATATATTTTGATTTGTTTGACACTTATGGTCACTATATGATTCCATTTGTGTTATTTCATAGTTTTGATGTCTTCACTATTATTCTACATTGTGGAAAATATAAAAAATAAAGAAAGACCCTTGAATGTGTACAAACTTTTGACTGGTACTGTATACAGTATATACAACTAATGCATGCTATATGTAGGCTTATGCAAATGAATGCAACTTCATGTATCCAAGTATCTGTCTCAAAGAAAATGAATGAAGATAAACATGATGTAAAAAGGGCTTCATAAATACATTTGATTGATCGATAATATAGACTGAGTGTGATGGTTACGTTCAATGAGGAGACACAAAGTTTTATTTCAAGTAATTAATTACATTACATTATTTCCTACCTTACAGAACAGTATTGAAATTGGATTCTTGGGTGTGGGCTATGGATCCAATAATTTTCCTTCCCCATCTATCTCCCCTCATCTTCCCTCCCTCAAGTCCTCTCTGTTGGGCAGACCAGAGGAATCTCAATTCAAGTAGGGACAAGCCTACCGCTCGAGAAGGTGAGAAGGAATGAGGCCCAAGAAAGTGAAAAACAGTAAACACAAGTCTATCTTCACTTAAATCCATTGCAGGTAAGGAAAACCACAGGGTCCACTCAGAATGTTTATCAATCAATCAGTGAAATTTACTTATAAAGCCCTTTTTACATCAGCCGATGTCACAAAGGGCTATAGAGAAACTCAGCCTAAACCCCAAACAGCGATCAATGCAGATGTAGAAGAACAGTGACTAGAAAAAAGTGACCAGGGTCAGCCTGTAAGTACCCGGCCCACCACAAGGAGTCGCTAGGGCACAATGAGCCAAGTACAGCCCCACTGGCCAAACCCTCCCTTCACCCGGACAATGCTGGGCCAGTTGTGCGCCGTCCTATGGGACTCCTGGCCGATTGTGGCACAACCCGGGAATGAACCTGGTTCTTTAGTAACGCCTCTAGCCCTGCTATGCAGTGCCTTAGACCACTGCACCACGGGCCTGTGTGTTTTAGCACTGCAGGGGAAAGAGACCCATTACCCCATATGGACCCATTACCTCAAGAAGCTTCTGACCACTTTTGCATGAGAGTATCCAAGTCAGAGACTGTAGAGAGTTCCTCTCAAGCAGTAGCTGTCTGTCAAACATGCATATTTGGACTAATTTGTTTGTGAACAGCCTCTATTTTGTGATAGCCACCTATCAAACAGGGCAGTTTATTTTTGTTCTCAAAACAATTCTTTACTGCTATATTTGTCCTTTGATAATGGATTCCTTGAGCCACTGAGACAGTGTTACGCAGAGTGGAACCCAAGAGCAGACTCAGACAAGGGGACTGGGATGAAGTAACTAAAGGTATTTATTTAAACACAGGGGGAAGATGGAGTGCAGGCCAGAGGACGTTCGGGTGGGTTGCAAGAAACCAGGTGCGGAGGCCGAGGCTGGAGCGAGAGGGGTTGGGACAACAGGGTAAGTAGGTCTGGAGGGGAATCCAAGGGAGTAGTAGAGTGGGGAATCCAGGACAGAATAGCAGGATGACGAGACAGAGACCAGAGTCAGAGCAGGCAGAACTGTAGCGGAGAGGAAAACAGCATCAGGCAAGGAAAACAGGCACAAGAGGCTCTAATCGTAACAACTGGCTAGAGGCGTACACTGACTGAGCAGAGATTACAATCTGGCAGTGTAGAAGTGGCAGGACTGAGTATTTGTAGAGGTCTTGATTATGGAACAGGTTGCAGCTGGTGGGGATCTGCTCTGACTCCAGCACACCTTTCTCCACCCACACAATCACATAATCACACACACGGAGAGAGAGAGAGAGAGAGAGAGAGAGAGAGAGAGAGAGAGAGAGAGAGAGAGAGAGAGAGAGAGAGAGAGAGAGAGAGTACTGGGGGAGTGGCGGCAGGTCAAGGAGACCCAGGATGAGCAGTAGAGGGCACTACAGGGGCAGATGTGACAATTAGTTTAATGATTGAGGTCATGTCATTGAAACAACAGGTGTTTTATTATTGCTTATTGGTGGTTACTTGGTCTGTGGTCCCACAGGTATGACAAGCTAAGCGTTTGATTATAAGGCCAATCGGCCCTAGACTCAATAGTACAGAATTCAGTTCTTCTCTTACTTTCACAAGACTTTGACATGTTTTCTCTCTCTCTCTCTCTCTCACTCACACATGTACACTCTCTTCCACTTGCAAACACGCCAAATATGTAGGCTACACAGGAGAATGCTTTTGTTGACGATTTCATTGGATAAGAATCATTACATAATTCCATAAAAAGTTGATGAGTAGACTACAGTAGGCCTACAGACTACAACTAGTAGACTACATTTGAAGATGCTGTCTTGTAGCATCCTATAAAATTGACAGGCTGAGAGACAAAAATGCTGGAGATCTGTATCTTATTGTTCACAAAGGTGTAATATTCATTGTTAGTAATGGTGGACATGGTACTTTGGTCAACATTTTGGGCTAGTGGCCTTTCTCAATACAAGATGTATGTATACATAATGAATGATTCTTTAGGACCTTTTGGGGAGGCACCTCATTGACTGCGTGTGTGTGTGTGACAAATAGGAAGATGATAGGGTGACAACTTGGGCTGGCCAAAAACATACATCACAATGTACTCAGGGCAGTGCCCTCTCAGATAGTGAAACTCATAGAATGCTTTGTAGAGTAAAGGGGAAAATAGGCAGTGGAGTACACTCTAGGCAAAGTTCTCTTGGTAACTGACTATGTTTCTCAACAACTAGGGAGTTTTATTTTAAACAAGACACACAGTATCACCAAGATCATGGCATGTATTTTATCAATGCATTGAAGATATACTGTTGTCGCAAATGTGTTTGTAGACCATTGATATCTGAAATATTTGTGTCTGCTTTTTTGTGTGCGTTTTTTGGATTGGGTGGTACAGATATCCCGGGCCGACTGTAACCTTTTGGGGGCCCTAAGCGAGATTTTAGTGGCCCGCAACGCAGTGGTCTAGGGCACTGCATCTCAGTGCTTGAGGCATCGCTACATCCAGGCTGTACCAGGCTGTATCACAACCGGCCATGATTGGGAGTCCCATAGGGCGGCTCACAATTGGCCCAGTGTTGTCCGGGTTTGGCCGGTGTAGGCCGCCATTTTAAAAATAGTTTGTTCTTAACTGACTTGCCTAGTTAAATAAAGGTTTAAAAAAAATACATTCTTGAAAAAATGTTGCCATTTTAAACCATTTTTTCAGCAGTTCTACACATTTTGCCATTTTTAGATGTTATAACAAATTTCATGCTATTCAACTAATTTTGCCATGGGGCAGAGATACTTTTTTTCAGTTCTTATAACGCCTCTCGTGGGTTGAAGAAGGAGAAGAAGGAGACCAAGGTGCAGCGTTGTAGGCGTTCATGATTTTTAATAAACTGAACACCGCAATAAAATAACAAAGTTGAAAAACCAAACGCACACAGTTCTGTCAGGCAACAAAACAGCTAAACAGAAAATAACTACCCACAAAACACAGGTTGGAAAAGGCTACCTAAGTATGATTCCCAATCAGAGACAACGATAGACAGCTGCCTCTGATTGGGAACCACACTCGGCCAAAAACAAAGAAATAGGAAACATAGAATGCCCACCCTAATCCCACCCTGACCTAACCAAAGAGAGAAATAAAATGTCTCTCTAAGGTCAGGGCGTGACAGTTCTAGAGCTATTTCCTGCAATTCTACCCATTTTTCTATGGGGTGGACAGAAATGTTTTAAAGCTAATTTCCTGAAATTCTACACATTTTTCTATGATGTGGACAGAAATGTTTTAATGCTAATTTCCTGAACTTCTACACATTTTGCCATGACTTATGCCATCTTAATGATACCTCTAAAAAGAAATTGGAGCCCCCTGGAGGTCAGGGCCCCCGGGCCATGATTACTACAATTTGATTACTACGATTCAATCAACCACTTATCGCTTATGCTTTAGATAAACAAATAGCAATTAAACAATATGCAGAAATTCACTATCTCGGTGGACTTCAAACACTCTTTTACTCCTTGAGGAGCATAGTTAATCCTCAAATGTCCTCCTGCTAGCTTGTTATTGTTCAATTTAGCAGGAAGACATTTGTGATTTCCATCAAAATAGTTAATTTCGTGCACATTGTTGAATTGCTATTTGTTTATATAAATTAGAGCAGTGGTTCCCAACCAGGGGTACTAGGTTCCCTGGGGGTACTTGGCCAATCCACAGGGGGTACTTGAGAAGACTCATGACACCATAGGCCTACTGATAAAATGCACATGAGGGGGTACTTCAGACAATGCAACATGATTGTTTAGCAAAGGGGGGTGGGGCCTTGCCAGGAGTGACAACTACCAATTACTAGTTCTGGTCATGCAATAGTTCCAGAATGGGAGGTGGGTTAGTGTAACCAATCACCTGCTATTTGAGCTTCCTGTAGCCCATAATTCAACTCATATTTCTAACCAATATAAATTCTTTATTTTATAAAATATGGGGGAAAAATGATACACTAAGAAAATGTGAAGAAATTCAGGAGACAGGTGCAGGAATGCGTAATTGTTTTTTTTATTAAGACCAAATTATGGCGTGCCGTCTAAAGGCACAGGGACAAAGACCAAACAAACACGTAACAAAAACAGAGTTGAAACCCAAACAAAAGAGCAAGAAGTACCTCGGATACACAATTATTAACACACGGGACTAGACCCGTAAGCATCTGTGCAATCCACAAGGGCACGAAACCAACGGCACACACCAACGGACATTGTAACAATAATCGAGAGCCCAATGGAAACCAAAGGGTACACTTATACAAATACTAATCAGAGGGATCCGTGACAGAGTGCATCATAAGAAAAGTTACATTTGTCAATTAATTGAATACCTGAATTTCTACCAAAATGCCTCAACTCAATTCATTACTTGTCTGTGCCAGTACAAAGTTTTATGTGTGTCACGCCCTGGTCTTAGTATTTTGTGTTTTCTTTATTATTTTGGTCAGGCCAGGCTGTGACATGGGTTATTTATGTGGTGTGTTTTGTCTTGGGGTTTTTGTAGGTCATGGGATTGTGGGGTTTTCTAGGTAAGTCTATGACTGCCTGGAGTGGTTCTCAATCAGAGGCAGGTGTTTATCGTTGTCTCTGATTGGGAACCATATTTAGGCAGCCATATTCTTTGAGTGTTTTGTGGGTGATTGTTCCTGTCTCAGTGTTTGTTTGCACCAGATAAGGCTGTTTAGGTTTTCATGTTATTGGTTTGTATTGTTTGTGGTTAGTATTGTTCGTGGTTATCTTTTATTAAAGATGAATCAAAATAACCAGGCTGCATTTTGGTCCTCCTCTCCTTTGACGGAAGAAAACCGTAACAATGTGCTATAATTCGAAGGATTTAAAACTTTTTGGAAAATATTTGGAGTATCTTCATCCATTGTCCAACAGTTAAATTGATCAGAATTTTATTTTTTACTTTGTAACAATTTTGATGACCGTTGCTACACACATTGATGGAAAATGTACAACGTAGGGATTCTGAGTTCATTGCTTGAGAACAACATATTTCCACATTCTAAGAAGCTTAACACTTGACGGGCCTGAAAAGCATAATGTTGTAAGGTACCCAGCCATCTTACCTCACTTCCTTCCCTGTACAAAGAGCTTGCAACACTGACCAAAGACCCCAGTGTCTTCTGCAATATGACAGTTATTGACATGCATGCAATTTGAGCATATCATGTAAGTGACACAGTGGACAGGACCTAGACATGGTGTATTGTAGGTCACAGGGATGTTAATGACAGACATGTAGACCCTCTCATCCCACGGCAGCTCTACCCAAGATTACCATTGTTCTCTTTTCTATCTTTTTTAAAATTCCACCTTTATTTAACCAGCTAGGCTACTTGAGAAGAAGTTCTCATTTACAACTGCGACCTGGCCAAGATAAAGCAAAGCAGTTCGACACACAACACACTTTGAATAAACAAACATAGTCAATAATACAGTAGAGAAGGTCTACAGTGTGTGCAAATGAGGCAGGATAAGGGAGGTAAGGCAATAAATAGGCCATGGTGGCAAAGTAATTACAATTTAGCAATTAATCACTGGAATGGTAGATGTGCAGACGATGAATGTGCAAGTAAAGATACTGGGGTGCAAAGGAGCAAGATAAATAAAGTATGTGGATGAGGTAGTTGGATGGGCTATTTACAGATGGGCTATGTACAGATGCAGTGATCTGTGAGCTGCTCTGACAGCTGGTGCTTAAAGCTAGTGAGGGAGATATGAGTCTCCAGCTTCAGAGATTTTGTGGTTTGTTCCAGTCTTTGGCAGCAGAGAACTGGCGGCTGCCTTGGCTTTGGGGGTGACCAGTGAGATATAGCTGCTGGAGCGCGTGCTACGGGTGGGTGCTGCTATGGTGACAAGTGAGCTGAGATAAGGCGGGGCTTTACCTAGCAGAGACTTGTAGATGACCTGGAGCCAGTGGGTTTGGCGAGGGCCAGCCAACGAGAGCATACAGGTCACAGTGGTGGGTAGTATATGGGGCTTTGGTGACAAAATGGATGGCACTGTGATAGACTGCATCCAATTTGTTGAGTAGAGTGTTGTAAATGACATCGTCGAAGTCAAGGATCGGTAGGATAGTCAGTTTTATGAGGGTATGTATGGCAGCATGAGTGAAGGAGGCTCTGTTGCAAAATAGGAAAATGATTCTAGATTTAATTTTGGATTGGAGATGCTTAATGTGAGTCTGGAAGGAGAGATTACAGTCTAACCAGACACCTAGGTATTTGTAAGTCAGAACCGTCCAGAGTAGTGATGCTGGACGGGCGAGCAGGTGGGGGCAGCGATCGGTTGAAAAGCATGCATTTAGTTTTGCTTGCATTTAAGAGCAGTTGGAGGCCGTGGAAGGAGTGTTGTATGGCATTGAAGCTCATCTGGAGGTTTGTTAACACAGTGTCCAAAGAAGGGCCAGAAGTATACAGAATGGTGTCGTCTGCGTAGAGGTGGATCAGAGACCCTAACCCCCATAGAGACTGCCAGAGGTCTGGACAACAGGCCCTCCAATTTAACACACTGAACTCTATCAGAGAAATAGTTGGTGAACCAGGCGAGGCAATCATTTGAGAAACCAAGGCTGTTGAGTCTGCCGATAAGAATGTGATGATTGACAGAGTCGAAAGCCTTGGCCAGGTCAATGAATACGGCTGCACAGTATTGTCTTGAGTGTGGCTGAGGTTCACCCATGACCAGCTCAGAAACCAGATTGCATAGCGGAGAAGGTACGGTGGGATTCGAAATGGTCGGTAATCTGTTTGTTAACTTGGCTTTCAAAGACCTTAGAAAGGCAGGGTAGGATAGATATAGGTCTGTAACAGTTTGGGTCTAGAGTGTCTCCCCCTTTGAAGAGGGGGATGACCGCGGTAGCTTTCCAATCTTTGGGAATCTCAGACGATATGGAAGAGAGGTTGAACAGGCTAGTAATAGGGGTTGCAACAATTTCGGCAAATCCTTTTAGAAAGAGAGGGTCTAGATTGTCTAGCTCGGCTGATTTGTAGGGGTCCAGATTTTGCAGCTCTTTCAGAACATCTGCTATCTCGTTTTGGGTGAAGGAGAAATGGGGGAGGCTTGGATGAGTTGCTGTGGGGGGTGCAGGGGTGTTGATCGGGGTAGGGGTAGCCAGGTGGAAAACATGGCCAGCCGTAGAAAAATGCTTATTGAAATTCTCAATTATAGTGGATTTATTGGTGGTGACAGTGTCCATGGACTTTACAGTGTCCCAGAACTTTTTTGAGTTTGTGCTACAGGATGCACATTTCTGCTTGAAAAAGCTAGCCTTAGCTTTCCTAACTGCCTGTGTATATTGGTTCCTAACTTCCCTGAAAAGTTGCATATCACTGGGGCTATTCGATGCTAATGCAGAACACCACAGGATGTTTTTGTGCTGGTCAAGGGCAGTCAGGTCTGGAGAGAACCAAGGGCTATATCTGTTCCTGGTTCTATTTTTTTGAATGGGGCATGCTTATTTAAGATGGTGAGGAAGGCACTTTTAAAGAATAACCAGGCATCCTTTACTGACGGGATGAGGTCAATATCCTGGCCAGGTCGATTAGAAAGGCCTGCTTGCTGAAGTGTTTTAGGGAGCGTTTGACAGTGATGAGGGGTGGTCATTTGACCGCAGACCCATTATGGATGCAGGCACTGAGGCAGTGATAGCTGAGATCTTGGTTGAAAACAGCAGAGGTGTATTTAGAGGGCAAGTTGGTTAGGAGGATATCTATGAGGGTGCCAGTGTTTACGGATTTGGGGTTGTACCTGGTGGGTTCATTGATAATTTGTGTGAGATTGAGGGCATCAAGCTTAGATTGTAGGATTGCCGGGGTGTTAAGCATGTCCCAGTTTAGGTCACCTAGCAGCACAAGCTCTGAAGATAGATGGGGGCAATCAATTCACATATGGTGTCCAGGGCACAGTTGGGGGCAGAAGGTGGTCCATAGCAAGCGGCAACGGTGAGAGACTTGTTTCTGGAAAGGTGGATTTTTAAAAGTGAATGCTCAAATTGTTTGGGTACAGACCTGGATAGTAAGACCGAACTCTGCAGGCTATTTCTGCAGTAGATAGCAACATCACCCCCTTTGGCAGTTCTATCTTGTCGGAAAATGTTATAGTTAGGGATGGACATTTCTGGTTTTTGGTGGTCTTCCTAAGCCAGGATTCAGACACGGCTAGGACATCCGGGTTGGCAGAGTGTGCTAAAGCAGTGAATAAAACAAACTTAGGGGGAGGCTTCTAATGTTATCATGCATGAAACCAAGGCTTTAACGGTTACAGAAGTCAACAAATGAGACCACCTGGGGAATGGGAGTGGAGCTAGGCACTGCAGGGCTTGGATTAACCTCTACATCACCAGAGGAGGAGTAGGATAAGGGTACGGCTAAAGGCTATAAGAACTGGTCGTCTAGTATATTCAGAACAGAGAGTAAAAGGAGCAGGTTTCTGGGTCGAGATAGAATAGATTCAAGGCATAATGTGCAGTCAAAGCTATGGTAGGATGTGAGTACATTGGTGCTAAACCTAGGCATTGAGTAATGATGAGAGAGATATTGTCTCTAGAGACGTTTAAACCAGGTGATGTCACCGCATATGTGGGAGGTGGAACTAAATGGTTGGTTAAGGCATATTGAGCAGGGCTAGAGGCTCTACAGTGAAATAAGACAATAATCACTAACCAGGACAGTAATGGACAAGGCATATTGATATTAGGGAGAGGCATGCGTAGCCGAGTGATCATAGGTGTCCAGTGAGTGGTTGGGCTGGCTGGAGACATGGCGATTCAGACTGCTAGCAGGCCGGGGCTAGCAAGCTAGCAGAAGAGCCTTAGAGGGACGTCACGACGGAGGAACGTCTGTTTTAGCCTCCGTGTGACGTCGATAGATCAGTCGTGATGGATTAGTAGGGTTCCGAGTAGCAGAGAGGACCTAGTCCAATTAGCAAAATAGGTATAGTGGCCCAAGAAATTGACCGATGGATCTATTCAGCTAACAGTCCAATATGCTCTAGACAGCTAGTGGGCCGCGGCTAGCAGGCTAGCAGATGGGCATTCAGGGGACTTCGCGGCATAGGGACCAGTTGAGTACCCCCTCGAGCAGGTTACGTCGGTAGTACAGTCATGAAGGATCGGCGGGGTTCCGTGTCCCGTACTGGCAGTAGAAGGGGTCCAGGTATTGTAGCCCAGGAGTGGCTGATGGGCCTCTTCAGCTAGCCGGGAGAATGGGCCTAGCATGGGCTAGCTCCAGGCTAATTGGTGCTTGCTTCGGGACAGACGTTAGCCAGGAGTAGTCACTCGGATTACAGCTAGCTAGCTGCGATGATCCAGGTGAAAAGGTTCAGCGCTTGCGGTAGGAATCTGGGGATATGGAAAGAAAATAGGTCCGGTTTGCTCTGGTTTGAGTCGCGTTGTACATACTGGCGAGAGCTTTCCGAGCTAAAGGTTAACTGATGACCGCTAGCAGTGGTTAGCTGACTACTAGCTAGTAGCTAGTGAGCTGGCTAGCTTCTGTTGGGGGATCCCGGTTCTGAGGTAAATAAAAATTAGGGTTGCAGGAGAGTATTTTGAAGTTGAGGTTTAGAAAAATATAAAAAAGATATGCGAAGAAAAAGGTATAAAAAGATATATACATATGGGACACGACAAGACAAAGGACAAAGACGTCTGACTGCTACGCCATCTTGGATGTCTTCTTGACAAGTTAAGAATAGATATCACTTACTGACAAACTCAATGTTTTGTTTATTTGTGATCGTCTGTGTGTTTGTGTGTGTGTGAATGCCCACATTTATTGCTACTTTGTGGTTGGGGGGAGTTTTCTCTGAACAGGTGGTAGTTCGCAGCCCCTGGTATTTGTTTAGGCAGTAGTTGAAATGTTCTCCGTTGAATATTTAGTTTGGTTACGTCATGTATCAAGGTAAGACCCAAGTGCAGACTGTGTGAAGTAACAATGTTTAATGTAACAACAGGGGCAGACGAACGACAGGTCAAGGCATGCAGGGCTCGATAATCATTAGTAAGAGCAAAGGTACAGGACAGCAGGCAGGCTCAGGGACAGGCAGAGTTCAGTAATACAGGGAGGGGCAAAGGTAGACAAGCACAAGGACAGCTGAAACAGATCAGGGCATGACATGTTAGGCCAAGCCGACTAGCTATGGATCATAGCCGGGGTTGTACTGGACTAACGTGTGTGTAACTATTAGGCCCATTGGTGCTCATCTTAAAGTGGTACTCCAGTCTCCTTTGAATCTCACTGTCACTCCCTGACCTTAGAGATCCTTTTTATTCTCTATGTTTGGTTAGGTCAGGGTGTGACTCGGGTGGGAAAGTCTATGTTTTCTATTTCTTTGTTTTTGGCCGTGTGTGGTTCCCAATCGTTGTCTCTGATTGGGGATCACATATAAGTTGTCATTTTCCTTTTGGGTTTTGTGGGATCTTGTTTTCTGTTTAGTGTCTGTACCTGACAGAACTGTGCGCTTTCGTTTTCACGTTTGTTATTTTTGTTTGAGTGTTTTTGTATAAAGTATCATGAACACTTTCCACACTGCGCTTTTGTCCACTCCTTTCGACGAGAGCCGTTACAGAAGATCCCACCACCAAAGGACCAAGCAGTGTGGCCAGGAGGAGCAGGGTTCCTGGGCCCGGGAGAAAAGGGAGTGGAGGACATCCTGGACCTGGGAGGAGGTAATGGCAGGGGACAAGACCCTGCCATGGAGGCAGCGAGTGAGGAACGGCGACGATACGAGGAGTTGAGCAAATGATGGAAGCCCGAGAGGCAGCTCAAAACAAAAATTGGGGGGAGGGGGCACACGGGGAGATTGGTGGAGTCAGGGTTTAGACCTGAGCAAACTCCCCGTGCTTACCTCTGTTCCAGCTCCACGCAGTTGCCGTGCTAGAGTGGGCATTCAGCAGCGCTCCTAGTCTCTTCGGTCCAGGATATCCTGCGCCAGCTCTACGCTCCAGAGGCTCTATGCACTATGCCTCCAGTGCGCCTTCATAGCCCAGTGTGTCCTGTGCCAGCTGTCCACACTCACCGAGCTAAAGTGGGTATCCAGCCAGGACGCGTTGTGGTAGCTCCACTTCCAGAACGACTCAGTCCGGTGAGACCTGTTCCCTGCTCCACATACGAAGCCTCCAGTGATGATCCATGGCCCAAAGCCTCCAGTGATGATCCGTGGTCCGGAGCATCCAGCGACGGTCCCCAGTCCTGAGCCTGCAGCGACGGTCCCCAGGCCGTGTGTGGTTCCCAATCAGAGGCAGCTGTCTATCGTTGTCTATCGTTGTCTCTGATTGGGGATCACATATAAGTTGTTATTTTCCTTTTGGGTTTTGTGGGATATTGTTTTCTGTTTAGTGTCTGTACCTGACAGACCTGTGCGCTTTCGTTTTAGCGTTTGTTATTTTTGTTTGAGTGTTTTTGTATAAAATATCATGAACACTTTCCACACTGCGCTTTGGTCCACTCCTTTCGACGAGAGCTGTTACACTCATTTAACACCTGATTTACTTAACAAAAGGCACACCTCAATAGGTGGTCCAGGCATGTCACATGTCATGAGGATGGCATAACACGTTCTCATCAGACCAACTCCTTGAATGCCCTACAGCTTGACGTTTGCAGTTTTGCCTATAAAACACCATATTGCTCAAAGCATATTTTTGTACCCTTCAGTGTGTGTATTTGACTGTAATTATTCTTGGGATATTGCTTTAAAAACAGTAAAAGTTCAAAATCACTAGAGGATGTCTTTAAGTGAAGATGTCTCGACAAGGGCATCAGAAGTTAAAGGCTAGTCTTTCTCTGTCTGTCTCTATCTTGCCATAATATATATAGTAACGTCCTCTCAGATTCACCAACAGCTGACAGAAAAATAAACTGTCTAAAAAGTTCCAAACTATTGTCAAACTCTTTTTGATAATTCAATGAAAAAGTGGAGTGTATGACTTTCACTTGTAATCGTTGAGGAGGCAGAATTTGAGGCTCACAAATGACGCACGTGCAGTGACACAATATTGGTCACTAAAACAGGATATCTTGACACTTCCATCCCAGCTGTGATGTCTTTAAAACAGTGGCAATTCCCTCTTCATTATCATAGAGCTGGTTGCAAAAATGACAGGTGAGAACCTATATAGTTTGTAGAATACTCATGAAATTCGGATGGAGGGATGGATTTAGGTGGATGGATGGGTGGGTGGATGGATGGATGGGTTTGGGTGAATGGGTTTGGGTGGATGGGTGGATGGATGGGTTTGATAGATGATGGATGGGTTTGGATAGATGGATGGATGGGTTTGAGTGGATGGGTGGATGGATGGGTTTGGTAGATGATGGATGGGTTGGGATGGATGGGTTTGAGTCGATGGATCGGTGGATGGATTTAGGTGGGTGGATAGATGGATGGGTTTGGATGGGTGGATGGATGAGTTTGGGTGGATGGATGGATTAGTTTGGGTGGATGGATAGGTTTGGGTGGATGGATGGGTTTGGGTGGATGGATGGGTTTGGGTGGATGGATGAGTTTGGGTGGATTGATGGATGAGTTTGGGCGAATGGATGAGTTTGGTTAGATGGGTGTCGGTGGATGGATGGATGAGTTTGTGTGAATGAATGAATGAAGGGATGGGTTTGAATGGATGGATGGGTTTGAGTGGATTGATGGATGAGTTTGGGTGGAGGAATGGATGGGTTTGGATGGATGGATGGGTTTGAGTGGATTGATGGATGAGTTTGGGTGGAGGAATGGATGGGTTTGGATGGATGAGGGATGGGTTTGGGTGGAATGGATGGGTTTGGGTGGATGGATGGATGGATGAATGAATGGGTGGATGGGTTTGAGTGGATTGATGGGTTTGGGTGGATATATGGATGGATGGCTGGATGAATGGGTTGGAATGGATGGATAGGTTTGGTAGATGGCGGGATGAATGGGTTTGAGTGGATGGATGGACGGGTGGATGTGTTTGTATGGCTGGATGGGTTTGGGTGGATAGGTTTGATAGATGGCTGGATGGGTTTGGGTGGATGGATGGATGGGTTTGGACGATGGATGGGTTTTGGTGGATGGATTGATGGATAGATGGATGGGTGGGTGGATGGACGGGTTTGGGTGGATGGATGGGTTTGGATGATGGATGGGTTTTGGTGGATGGATTGATGGATAGATGGATGGGTGAGTGGATGGATGGATGGATGGGTTTGAGTGGGTGGATGGATAGGTTTGGGTGGATGGATGGGTTTGAGTGGGTGGGTGGGTGGATGGATGGGTTTTGGTGGATGGATAGATGGATGGGTGGGTGGGTGGGTTTGGGCAGATGGATGGATGAGTTTTGGTGGATAGATGGATGGGTTTGGGTGGATGGATGGATGACTTCGTGTGGATTGATGGATGAATTTGGGTGAATGGATGAGTTTGGGTTGATGGTTGGATGGGTGTGGGTGGATGGATGGATGGATGAGTTTGGGTGGATGAATGGATGAAGGGATGGGTTTGAATGGATGGATGGGTTTGAGTGGATGGATGGATGGGTTTGGAAGAGGGCTGGATGGGTTTGGATGGGTGGATGGATGGGTTTGGGTGGGTGGATGGATGGGTTTGCGTGGGTGGATGGATGAATGGATGACGGGATGGGTTTGGGTGGATGGATGGATGGGTTTGGGTGGATGGATGGGTTTGGATGATGGATAGGTTTTGGTGGATGGATGGGTGAGTGGATGGATGGATAGGTTTGGATGGATAGGTTTGGTGGATGGATAGGTTTGGGTGGAAGGATGGATGAGTTTGGGTGGATGGATGGGTTTGGGTGGATGGATGGATGAGTTTGGATGGATTGATGGATGAGTTTGGGCGAATGGATGAGTTTGGGTTGATGGTTGGATGGGTGTGGGTGAATGGATGGAAAAGTTTCGGTGGATGGACGGGTTTGGGTGGATGGATGGATGAGTTTGAATGGATTGATGGATGAGTTTGGGCGAATGGATGAGTTTGGGTTGATGGTTGGATGGGTGTGGGTGGATGGATGGATGGATGGATGGTTGGATGAGTTTGGGTGGATGAATTGATGAAGGGATGGGTTTGGATGGATGGATGGGTTTGAGTGGATTGATGGATTGATGGACGAGTTTGGGTGGATGAATGGATGGATTTGGATGGATGAAGGGATGGGTTTGGGTGGATGGATGGGCTTGAGTGGGTGGATGGATGGGTTTGGGTGGATGGATTGATGGGTTTGAGTGGGTGGATGGATGGGTTTGGGTGGATGGATGGGTGGGTTTGGGTGGGTGGATGGATGGGTTTCGGTGGGTGGTTGGATAGATGGATGGATGGGTGGGTTTGGGTGGATGAATGGGTTTGGGTGGGTGGATGGATAGATGGATGGATGGGTGGGTGGATGGATGATGGATGGGTGTGGATGGGTGGATGGATGGGTTTGGGTGGGTGGACGGACAGAAGGGTTTGGGTGGGTGGATGGATAGATGGATGGGTGGGTTTGGGTGGGTGGGTGAATGGATGGGTTTGGGTGGGTGGACGGACGGACGGACGGAAGGGTTTGGGTGGGTGGATGGATAGATGGATGGGTGGGTGGGTGGATGGATGGGTTTGGGTGGGTGGACGGACGGACGGAAGGGTTTGGGTGGGTGGATGGATAGATGGATGGGTGGGTTTGGGTGGGTGAATGGATGGGTTTGGGTGGGTGGACGGACGGACGGAAGGGTTTGGGTGGGTGGATGGATAGATGGATGGGTGGGTGTGGGTGGATGATGGATGGGTGTGGATGGGTGGGTTTGGGTGGGTGGACGGACGGACGGAAGGGTTTGGGTGGGTGGATGGATGGATGATGGATGGGTGTGGGTGGATGATGGATGGGTGTGGATGGGTGGATGGATGGGTTTGGGTGGGTGGACGGACAGAAGGGTTTGGGTGGGTGGATGGATGGATGATGGATGGGTGTGGGTGGATGATGGATGGGTGTGGATGGGTGGATGGATGGGTTTGGGTGGGTGGACGGACAGAAGGGTTTGGGTGGGTGGATGGATAGATGGATGGGTGGGTTTGGGTGGGTGAATGGATGGGTTTGGGTGGACGGACGGACGGACGGAAGGGTTTGGGTGGGTGGATGGATAGATGGATGGGTGGGTGGATGGATGGATGATGGATGGGTGTGGGTGGATGGATGGATGGGTTTGGGTGGGTGGATGGAGGATGTGATGGATAGATCTATAGAAAGACATGTGCATCTGTTGACTGTATAAGAAGCTTTAGATAGAATAACAGTATAAGACTAAGTGATCATATCATAAAAAGATCCCCACTGACTACGGTTTTTCCCATCTCCAACAGAGCTAGAACAATCATATGTCCTGGACTATGATTACAATTCAGCCAACGACTCCTATTACTTCAACATCACCTCCTTTGACCTGAACTTTAACACATTGTCCTGTGCAGCTCAGCCCCTTTATCCCGGTGCCGTCATATTCCTGTGTGTCCTTCACATCGCCATCTTCCTATTGGCTGTTCCTGGTAACCTACTTGTGGGGCTCGTGATTGGCTTCAGTCAACAGTCCCTGACCCCATCCGACGTCTTCCTGTTTCACCTGACTGTAGCCGACGGGCTGCTGGCTCTGACCCTGCCCTTCTGGGCTGCTGCCACGCTCCACGGCTGGATCTTTGGTGACTTCCTGTGTAAGTTCCTCAGCATGGTTATGGAGGCTAGCTTCTACACCAGCATCCTGTTCCTGGTGTGTATCAGTGTCGACCGCTACCTGGTGATCGTTCGCCCCGCCAAGTCCCGTAAGGGCCGCCAAAGAGCCTGCAGATGGTACGCCTGCACCTTCATCTGGGCTCTGGGGGGCTCCCTCTCTCTCCCTGCCCTCTTCAACGACGCCTTCACGCCCCAGAGCGGTGGTCCGACGAGGTGTGCTGAGCACTTCGACGTCAGCAGAGCCACCCACTGGCGGCTCGCTACTCGCGGCCTACGACACATCCTAGGGTTCCTGCTCCCACTAGTCATCATGGTGGCGTGCTACAGCATCACCGTGGCCCGGTTGCTGCAGACGCGTGGCTTCCAGAAGCACAGGGCCATGCGGGTCATCATTGCCGTGGTGTTCGCCTTCCTCCTGTGCTGGACGCCGTTACACATGACGGTGATGGCCGACACCCTGATGAGGGCCAAGTTGGTGCGCTTCGACTGTGCTGTGAGGAACAGGGTGGACCTGGCCCTCCAGGTCACCCACAGCCTGGCCCTGGTCCACAGCTTTGTTAACCCAGTGCTGTATGCCTTCGTGGGGGAGAAGTTCAGGGGGAACCTGGTTGCCCTGGTCAGGAAGTCACGAGGACCAGAGAGGGGGTCGTCGTCTCGATTTAGCAGGTCCACATCCCAGACCTCAGAAGGGAATGGACTGTTATGATTGATCTGACAGGTTGTCTCCACATTACTTTGAATCAGGGTTGGGGTCAATTCCATTTCAATTCAGGAAGCACCCTAAAATTCAAATTCCAATGCTTTTCAATGCTTTTCAATGCTTTTCAATGCTTTTCAATGAGGACATTTTTAAAATTCAAATTGGAGTTTGGTTCACTTTCTGAACTGACTGGAATTTAAATGGAATTAACTCCAACCCTGCTTTGAATAACGTATAAGATTGTCCCTTTGTAATATATTGTAGCCTAACATTCCTTGCTTGACATTGAATATGTGCTGGCACTATCAGGCTGCTCCTGTATGTATGTGTTCTTTAAGTTAATGTCCCTCCATAAACTAATGCCCCTGGTGTCTGTACATGTATATAATGCCCTCTGGTGTCTGTTGTATGACACAATAAACTCAACTGTGATGTGACCAACTAGTTCCAAATCTTTCAACACTCCAGAGTCAAAACAAAAAAAGTTACCTTCCAGGGGCTGGCAGATGTATTTTAGGTCTCAGGCAAGCTATCTCACCATACATGGTTCAAAAGGCTATAATTGGCTCCCTTCTAGTGTTTGGTATTAAGAAGGCCCTACAGCCGGTTTATTACCCATGTGTTCTATCTGTTATTACCAAATGACTATTACCCCCATTCACCAGCAGAGGGCAGTCATTACATGGGTCTGAATGGGATACCATCTTTGACTGCTCCATAGGCCTCCTGATTAGCTAGCTGGTGAAGACAGCCAAAATGAGGTCACTACTATTTAAAAGCTGCCCAGAGTATGTCACAGTTATGATATTGGACCTGTCTTCTGTTTGGATGATGTGGATAGGGAGTGGTGAGTGAGTGTGAGAGAGAGAGAGAGAGAGAGAGAGAGAGAGAGAGAGAGAGAGAGAGAGAGAGAGAGAGAGAGAGAGAGAAGGGAGGAATCATTATTCTACTGTTGATACAGTCGCAACATGTTTTGCATATCACCAACCAAATCTTCAAGATACATATCTTTAGTCCAATATTTTGAAAACTTGACTGCTGACAGGAAAACATGTTGGGACTGTATCAACAGTGGACTAATGACAAAAAAGACAGCCAAGGAACTCTGTCACCCCTGTCCTCACTCCCTGTAACTCGCTACCTCACCCTTACCCACTCTGTCTCTCCTTTATCGCTCTCTACCTCACCCTTACACACTCTCTCCTGTATCTCTTTATCACTAAACCATCCTTCCTTTTATCTGTCACTCTTTCTCCTCATCCCTCTTCACATGACCTCCTCTCTCTTCCTGTCTCTCCTTCTCTTTCTCCTCATCCCTCTTAACATGACCTCCTCTCTCTTACTGTCTCTCCTTCTCTATCTCCTCATCCCTCTTCACATGACCTCCTCTCTCTTCCTGTCTCTCCTTCTCTATCTCCTCATCCCTCTTCACATGACCTCCTCTCTCTTCCTGTCTCTCCTTCTCTTTCTCCTCATCCCTCTTCACATGACCTCCTCTCTCTTCCTGTCTCTCCTTCTCTTTCTCCCCATCCCTCTTCACATGACCTCCTCTCTCTTCCTGTCTCTCCTTCTCTTTCTCCTCATCCCTCTTCACATGACCTCCTCTCTCTTCCTGTCTCTCCTTCTCTTTCTCCTCATCCCTCTTCACATGACCTCCTCTCTCTTCCTGTCTCTCCTTCTCTTTCTCCTCATCCCTCTTCACATGACCTCCTCTCTCTTCCTGTCTCTCCTTCTCTTTCTCCTCATCCCTCTTCACATGACCTCCTCTCTCTTCCTGTCTCTCCTTCTCTATCTCCTCATCCCTCTTCACATGACCTCCTCTCTCTTCCTGTCTCTCCTTCTCTTTCTCCTCATCCCTCTTCACATGACCTCCTCTCTCTTCCTGTCTCTCCTTCTCTATCTCCTCATCCCTCTTCACATGACCTCCTCTCTCTTCCTGTCTCTCCTTCTCTTTCTCCCCATCCCTCTTCACATGACCTCCTCTCTCTTCCTGTCTCTCCTTCTCTTTCTCCTCATCCCTCTTCACATGACCTCCTCTCTCTTCCTGTCTCTCCTTCTCTTTCTCCTCATCCCTCTTCACATGACCTCCTCTCTCTTCCTGTCTCTCCTTCTCTTTCTCCTCATCACTCTTCACATGATCTCCTCTCTCTTCCTGTCTCCTCTTTCTCCTCATCCCTCTTCACATAACCTCCTCTCTCTTCCTGTCTCTCCTTCACTTTCTTTATTGGCTACATCTTTCCCTTCTTCCTCAGTGCACCCTATTCCTGTCCTCCTTCACCCATCTCTTCTATTCTCTCTCTCTCTTTCATGCTCTTTCTTTTTTCTCTCTTCTCCCCTTGGGATGATCACACAGCACCAAGCCACCACAGGATATCCCCATGTCAATCTCCGCTGTCCTCAAATGTCAACTTGCAACACTAGCTTGACCCTCACCTATGACCTTTCCAAACCCCCAGGTGGTCACGTCTCAGGTTGCCACAGCTACCTAATAGCTGTAGCTAACCCCAATGTGCAGATGTGAACCTAAAGACAGTTTAGTTTGACCTTAGGGTCATAGTGCGCTAGGACTGAAGGTACTTGTACCTCTATAAGGTTTTGGCTGAATGGTTTTCAGTGTTTACACAAACTCAGAAAGGTAACCTTAGCACAGTTAAAGAACTGTTTTGGTTATGGTGAGGGTCTGTCCTCAGGGAAGAATGCCTTGTCTTTCAGTTCTTGATCTGGAACTAACTTCTAAAGTTGTTAACTAAAATGTTAGTTTCTTTCGGTGTGTCAGGAATAACTTCAGGACTGCAGATAAAATTGGAAACAAACAAAACAAATGTCTGTGACAAATCAAATGGAGATGTAAAGGCTGTGTAAGGGAGGTGAAGTCAGGTGTAGGAGAGCAGAGTAGAGTGAACAGGCAAACTCAACGAACAGAAACTGTAAAAGTATCGCGCTTGAACAAACACCATTTACAATGAACAATTACACACAAAGACATGGTGGGGAACAGAGGACTAAATACATGTAGATTGATTTGGGAATGAAAACCAGGTGTGTATGGAACAAGACAAAACAAATGGACATATGAAAAATGGAGAGGCAATGACTAGAAAGCCGGTGACGTCGCCCGAACAAGGAGAGGAGCCGCCTTCGGTAGAAGTCGTGACAGGAGAGGTGCCCTTCAGTGGAGGCTGCTGAGGGGAGAACGGATCATAATAATGACCGAAATAGAGCAAATGGAATGTATTTGATACCATTCCACCTATTCAGCTCCAGTCATTACTACGAGCCCGTCCTCCCCAATTAAGATGCCACCAACCTCCTGTGGTGGGCTTTCAATAACAACAAAGGCATATCCTCCAGCTTTACTCCAGAACAGCATTGTGTGTATATTGAATAAAAGGGGATTTGTATAGAGAAAGCACCACCTTATCCTCCCGCTCCACCTTGCACATCTGTCAAAACATCTCAGAGTAAGAAACACGCGAGAGAATACGAGAGCTAGAGAGAGTACGAGAGAGACAGAGAGAGAATGAGAGAGACAGAGAGAGAATGAGAGAGACAGAGAGAGAATGAGAGAGACAGAGAGAGAATGAGAGAGACAGAGCGAGTACGAGAGACGGAGAGAGACAGAGTACTAGAGAGAGAGAGACAGAGAACTAGAGAGAGAGAGACAGAGAGAGTACGAGAGATACAGAGAGAGTACGAGACACAGAGAGAGTACGAGACACAGAGAGAGTACGAGACACAGAGAGAGTACGAGACACAGAGAGAGTACGAGACACAGAGAGAGTACGAGACACAGAGAGAGTACGAGACACAGAGAGAGTACGAGACACAGAGAGAGTACGAGACAGAGAGAGAGTACGAGACAGAGAGAGAGAGTACGAGAGACACAGAGAGAGTACGAGAGACACAGAGAGAGTACGAGACACAGAGAGAGTACGAGACACAGAGAGAGTACGAGACACAGAGAGAGTACGAGACACAGAGAGAGTACGAGACACAGAAAGAGTACGAGACACAGAGAGAGTACGAGACAGAGAGAGACAGACAGAGGGGGAAGGGAGGGAGGGGGGGTGAGACAAAACAAAAGTTATCTTGTCGTCCTTTAAAAATAATCTGTATCTCTCTCATCCCCTGTACAAGACTTCTAGTCCAACACTACAGGTTTGGAGCAGGTGGCCACAGTTTCGCTGTGTATTCCGGAGTATTCCACCTCTACCTCACTTACAGTCCTGTAGCGGCCATTGTGTAATACATCCATGACAAATTCCTGGGCCTGACCCCTGACCAAAATAATTATCAGATAGGGGCCCCCTGGGAGAGGGATGATTCCCACTGACAGAGAGGTTCCTAACCCCAACACAACAATGCAGCACTCATCACCTACATGCTCCCCAAGGGCCTTAGAGATGCTCTGCCATTTCCTGGTTGCTAAAATTCTAATAGTTCACCTAATATATTTTCCATAACCAAAAATATTTTAAGCTATTGTACAAAACTGAAATTAAAAGACGCAAACAACAAAACTTAGGAATGGGAAGCATTGAAAGTAGCGCACATAGAACAGAACTACTTGTCCCGATCGTCGTAAGAAGCGGACCAAAATGCAGCGTGGTATGTGTTCATGATGATATTTTAATTCAAGAAAGCACTGAACACTGAATACAAAACAATAAACGAAAACCGACCGTGACGCTATAAGAACTGTGCTGACACAAGCAACTCACATAGACAATCACCCACAACCCACAATGACAAAACAGGCTACCTAAATATGTTTCCCAATCAGAGACAAAGACTAACACCTGCCTCTGATTGAGAACCATATCAGGCCAAACACAGAAACAGACAAACTAGACATACAACATAGAATGCCCACTCAGATCCCACCCTGACCAAACAAAACATAGAAACATACAAAGCAAACTATGGTCAGGGCGTGACACTACCGCTTCTTAGACTTTCTTTCAATGAGAATGACAGATCTGTAACTAACATTTCTATGTGAATTATGGTTGGGTTGCCCCAAAACGTACATATCGTAGCTTTAAGGGAGCTTTAGGAAGATGTTAAACTAACAGCCTGGAAGGATAGTCTGTTTCTGTGGCCGTTTCACTTGCTTATGGCTGCAAAAGATGGACAATGCAATTGAGCAGTGCCAATATTTACTTGGAGACACGTTTTCAAGAGAAACTGTGGAAGTAATTAGAAATTCAGAATTAGGCCATGATAAGATTTGTCAATGACGCACGCCATACTAATTTTACACACACTCACAAACACACCTAAAAAAACACAGAAATATGAACCGACCATGTTCTTCCCCAAGGTGCCAAGGTCTTTGGGTGGCCTCAAGCATGTCATCAGCCCTGGACAGCCTGCTGACAGATCAAACACACTCTAGCCTCTAGGGCAGGATCATCAACTAGATTCAGCTGTGGGACAATTGTTTCTTCAGCGGATGGTCAGGGGGCAAGAACATAATTACAAATAATTTGTGGACTGCAAATTGACCCAAACAGATATCATATTTGTCATAGTCATTTCAAACCTTGCTTAAATGTATACGATCACATCTATTATGATGGGAATACTTAGGAACAGATTTTAAAATGTAAATCACCTTAGCAGATTTGATGGTGTTTTTACAGTCTTTTATGTCCCAAACTTTTTTTTCTGCTCTACGGAGTGTCAGATGTGTGTGTGTGGCACCCTGCTGATGGACCAGACATGCTCCCAGCACAACAGGGTGTCGGATGAACATGAGTAGTGTGTGTGTGTGTATGTGTGTGTGTGTGTGTGTGTGTGTGTGTGTGTGTGTGTGTGTGTGTGTGTGTGTCATGTACTGTCATGTTGTGTCTTGTCTCTGTCCTTTCCCTTCACCCTGTCTCCCTCTGCTGGTCGTTGTTAGGTTACCTTTTCTCCCCCGCTTTCCCCCAGCTGTTCCTTGTCTCCTCTGACTACCCATTCACCCCGTTTCCCACCTGTTCCCTTTTTCCCTCTGATTAGGTCCCTATATCTCTCTCTGTTTCTGTTCCTGTCCTTGTCGGATTCTTGTTTGTTGTGTTTCATGCCTGAGCCAGACTATCGTCATGTTTGCTGTAACCTTGTCCTGTCCTGTCGGAATCTGCCGGTCTATCTGAGCCTACCTATGTTTGGTTATTAAAGAAGCTCTGTTTAAGTTAGTTCGCTTTTGGGTCCTCATTCACTCACCATAACAGAAGAATCCGACCAAGAATGGACCCAGCGACTTCGGATCCTCTCCACTCAGCCGTCGGGATCCAGGGAGCGATGCTAGGCAGACACGAGCAGGAAGTGTCTGCTGCTCGACATGCCGTTGAGACCCTGGCCACCCAAGTCTCCAACCTCACAGAACAGGTTCACCATCTCCGCCTCGATCCACCGGCCACTTCCAGGGCTTTCGAATCTCCGGAGCCCAGAATCAATAACCCGCCGTGTTACTCTGGGGAGCCCACTGAATGCCGCTCGTTCCTCACCCAGTGTGATATTGTGTTTTCTCTCCAGCCCAACACTTACTCCAGGAGCACTGCTCGTGTCGCCTACGTCATATCTCTCCTTATTGGACGGGCTCGTGAGTGGGGCACGGCAATCTGGGAGGCAAGGGCTGAGTGTACTAACCAGTATCAGGACTTTAAGGAGGAGATGATACGGGTTTTTGATCGATCTGTTTTTGGGGAGGAGGCTTCCAGGGCCCTGTCTTCCCTATGTCAAGGCAATCGATCCATAACAGACTACTCTATTGAGTTTCGCACTCTTGCTGTCTCCAGTGGCTGGAACGAGCCGGCCTTGCTCGCTCGTCTTCTGGAGGGTTTCCGCGCAGAGGTAAAGGATGAGATTCTCTCCCGGGAGGTTCCTTCCAGCGTGGATTCCTTGATTGAACTCGCTATTCGCATTGAGCGACGGGTTGATCTTCGTCACCGAGCTCGTGGAAAGGAGCTCGCGCTCTCCGTCGCCTCCCTCTCCGCATCACTACCATCTTCCTCTGCCGGCTCGGGTGCTGAGCCCATGCAGCTGGGAGGTATCCGCATCTCGACTAAGGAGAGGGAACGGAGAATCACCAACCGCCTCTGTCTCTATTGCGGTTCCGCTGGTCATTTTGTCACTTCATGTCCAGTAAAAGGCCAGAGCTCGTCAGTAAGCGGAGGGCTACTGGTGAGCGCTACTACTCCTGTCTCTCCTTCAAGATCCTGCACTACCTTGTCGGTCCATCTACGCTGGACCGGTTCGTCAGCTTCCTGCAGTGCCTTAATAGACTCTGGGGCGGAGGGCTGTTTTATGGACGAGACCTGGGCTCGGGAACATGACATTCCTCTCAGACAGTTAAAGGAGCCCACGGCCTTGTTCGCCCTGGATGGTAGTCCTCTCCCCAGGATTCAGCGTGAGACGCTACCTTTAACCCTCACTGTTTCTGGTAATCATAGTGAAACCATTTCTTTTTTAATTTTTCGTTCACCTTTTACACCTGTTGTTTTGGGCCATCCCTGGCTAGTTTGTCATAATCCTTCCATTAATTGGTCTAGTAATTCTATCCTCTCCTGGAACGTCTCTTGTCATGTGAAATGTTTAATGTCTGCTATCCCTCCTGTTTCCTCTGTCTCTTCTTCACAGGAGGAGCCTGGTGATTTGACAGGGGTGCCGGAGGAATATCACGATCTGCGCACGGTGTTCAGTCGGTCCAGGGCCACCTCTCTTCCTCCACACCGGTCGTATGATTGTAGTATTGATCTCCTTCCGGGAACCACCCCCCCCCCGGGGTAGACTATACTCTCTGTCGGCTCCCGAACGTAAGGCTCTCGAAGATTATTTGTCTGTAGCTCTTGACGCCGGTACCATAGTCCCCTCCTCCTCTCCCGCCGGAGCGGGGTTTTTTTTTGTCAAGAAGAAGGACGGGTCTCTGCGCCCCTGCATAGATTATCGAGGGCTGAATGACATAACAGTGAAGAATCGTTATCCGCTTCCTCTTATGTCTTCAGCCTTCGAGATCCTGCAGGGAGCCAGGTTTTTCACTAAGTTGGACCTTCGTAACGCTTACCATCTCGTGCGCATCAGGGAGGGGGACGAGTGGAAGACGGCGTTTAACACTCCGTTAGGGCACTTTGAATACCGGGTTCTTCCTTTCGGCCTCGCTAACGCTCCAGCTGTCTTTCAGGCATTAGTCAATGATGTCCTGAGAGACATGCTGAACATCTTTGTTTTCGTTTACCTTGACGATATCCTGATTTTTTCACCGTCACTCCAGATTCATGTTCAGCACGTTCGACGTGTCCTCCAGCGCCTTTTAGAGAATTGTATTTTTGTGAAGGCTGAGAAGTGCACTTTTCATGCCTCCTCCGTCACATTTCTCGGTTCTGTTATTTCCGCTGAAGGCATTAAGATGGATCCCGCTAAGGTCCAAGCTGTCATTGATTGGCCCGTCCCTAAGTCACGCGTCGAGCTGCAGCGCTTTCTCGGCTTCGCGAACTTCTATCGTCGTTTCATCCGTAATTTCGGTCAGGTGGCAGCTCCTCTCACAGCCCTTACTTCTGTCAAGACGTGCTTTAAGTGGTCCATTTCCGCCCAGGGAGCTTTTGATCTCCTCAAGAATCGTTTTACATCCGCTCCTATCCTTGTTACACCTGACGTCTCTAGACAGTTCGTTGTCGAGGTTGACGCGTCAGAGGTGGGCGTGGGAGCCATCCTTTCTCAGCGCTCCCTCTCTGACGACAAGGTCCACCCATGCGCGTATTTTTCTCATCGCCTGTCGCCGTCGGAACGTAACTATGATGTGGGTAACCGCGAACTGCTCGCCATCCGGTTAGCCCTAGGCGAATGGCGACAGTGGTTGGAGGGGGCGACCGTTCCTTTTGTCGTTTGGACTGACCATAGGAACCTTGAGTACATCCGTTCTGCCAAACGACTTAATGCGCGTCAGGCGCGTTGGGCGCTGTTTTTCGCTCGTTTCGAGTTCGTGATTTCTTATCGTCCGGGCTCTAAGAACACCAAGCCTGATGCTTTGTCTCGTCTCTTCAGTTCTTCAGTAGCCTCCACTGACCCCGAGGGGATTCTCCCTGAGGGGCGTGTTGTCGGGTTGACTGTCTGGGGAATTGAGAGGCAGGTAAAACAAGCGCTCACTCACACTCCGTCGCCGCGCGCTTGTCCTAGGAACCTTCTTTTCGTTCCCGTTCCTACTCGTCTGGCCGTTCTTCAGTGGGCTCACTCTGCCAAGTTAGCCGGCCACCCTGGCGTTCGGGGTACGCTTGCTTCCATTCGCCAGCGTTTTTGGTGGCCCACCCGGGAGCATGACACGCGTCGTTTCGTGGCTGCTTGTTCGGTCTGCGCGCAGACTAAGTCCGGTAACTCTCCTCCTGCCGGCCGTCTCAGGCCGCTTCCTATTCCCTCTCGACCGTGGTCTCACATCGCCTTAGATTTTGTCACCGGACTGCCTTCGTCAGCGGGGAAGACTGTTATTCTTACGGTTGTCGATAGGTTCTCTAAGGCGGCTCATTTCATTCCCCTTGCTAAGCTTCCTTCTGCTAAAGAGACGGCACAAATCATCATCGAGAATGTTTTCAGAATTCATGGCCTTCCGTCAGACGTCGTTTCGGACAGAGGTCCGCAATTCACGTCTCAATTTTGGAGGGAGTTTTGCCGTTTGATTGGGGCTTCCGTCAGTCTCTCTTCCGGCTTTCACCCCCAGTCTAACGGTCAAGCAGAACGGGCCAATCAGACTATTGGTCGCATCTTACGCAGTCTTTCTTTTCGTAACCCTGCGTCTTGGTCAGAACAGCTCCCCTGGGCAGAATACGCCCACAACTCGCTTCCTTCGTCTGCGACCGGGCTATCTCCTTTTCAGAGTAGCCTCGGGTACCAGCCTCCGCTGTTCTCATCTCAGTTCGCCGAGTCCAGCGTCCCCTCCGCTCAGGCTTTTGTCCAACGTTGCGAGCGCACCTGGAAGAGGGTCAGGTCTGCACTTTGCCGTTATAGGACGCAGACTGTGAGGGCTGCTAATAAGCGTAGAACTAAGAGTCCTAGATATTGTCGCGGTCAGAGAGTTTGGCTCTCCACTCAGAACCTTCCCCTTAAGACGGCTTCTCGCAAGTTGACCCCGCGGTTCATTGGTCCGTTCCGTATTTCTCGGGTCATTAATCCTGTCGCAGTTCGACTTCTTCTTCCGCGATACCTTCGTCGCGTCCACCCGGTCTTCCATGTCTCCTGCATCAAGCCCGTCCTTCGCGCCCCCGCTCGTCTTCCCCCCCCCCCCCATCCTTGTCGAGGGCGCACCCATCTACAGGGTCCGTAGAATTTTGGACATGCGTCCTCGGGGCCGTGGTCACCAGTACCTCGTAGATTGGGAGGGGTACGGTCCTGAGGAGAGGAGTTGGGTTCCCTCTCGGGACGTGCTGGACCGTGCGCTGATCGAGGATTTCCTCCGTTGCCGCCAGGTTTCCTCCTCGAGTGCGCCAGGAGGCGCTCGGTGAGTGGGGGGGTACTGTCATGTACTGTCATGTTGTGTCTTGTCTCTGTCCTTTCCCTTCACCCTGTCTCCCTCTGCTGGTCGTTGTTAGGTTACCTTTTCTCCCCCGCTTTCCCCCAGCTGTTCCTTGTCTCCTCTGACTACCCATTCACCCCGTTTCCCACCTGTTCCCTTTTTCCCTCTGATTAGGTCCCTATATCTCTCTCTGTTTCTGTTCCTGTCCTTGTCGGATTCTTGTTTGTTGTGTTTCATGCCTGAGCCAGACTATCGTCATGTTTGCTGTAACCTTGTCCTGTCCTGTCGGAATCTGCCGGTCTATCTGAGCCTACCTATGTTTGGTTATTAAAGAAGCTCTGTTTAAGTTAGTTCGCTTTTGGGTCCTCATTCACTCACCATAACAGTGTGTGTGTGTGTGTGCGTGTGTGCGTGTGTGTGTGTGGATAAACATGAGAAGGTGTGTGTGTGAGACACCCATTTCACACATGGTACACTCTGCCAGCTGCTCCATATTCCTCTTCAACTAGCACAGATGCTTGTTCTCAGCTACTGTAGTCAACGTACAGTTTCATTATGAGTGATTATCACATTAAACATTAGAGCAAATAAACATGATATAAAAGTTGGTTCTTCTCTGTATGAGTGGTGTTCTGGCATTGAACCAGTCCCCCAGAGAGACTGACAGACCTACAGATATACTACTCCACACCTACTGCATAGTAACCTCATTATGAACCTGATCTTCCTCCAGGGATTGGACAGATGTGTTTTATCGGCCTCATTCCAAACACTGTTATACCTTGGTGAGCAGAGCACAAGGAATAGAAGTGTGTGTGTGTGTGTGTGTGTGTGCGTGTGTGTGTGTGAGAGAAAGAAAGAGAGAGAGGGAGAGAGAGAGAGAGAGCGAGAGAGAGAGAGAGAGAGAGAGAGAGAGAGAGAGAGAGAAAGAAAACTACAAACAATGCATGCAGGGCAGAATTAGGCCAATATCCACTAATAATAAAAACTCAAAAAAAGAGCAATTAAGTTTTGGAAACATCTAAAATACAGTGACCCCCTCTCATATCACTACCATGCCCTGCAATGCCAAGAGCTGAACAAAGAAAAGAGTCCCTTCATCCAGCTGGTCCTGGGGCTGAGTTCACAAACCTGTTCTACTAACACACTGAAGCCTCAGGACCAGAACATCCAATCAATCAGGATAAACCAAATTACAACACAGGAAAATTGGGAAACACAAGCACAAACACAAAGCAAAATGCAGTGCTATCTGGCCCTAAATCGACAGTACACTGTGGCTAAATATTTGACCATGGTTACTGATCAAAACCTTAGAAAAACCTTGACAAAGTACAGGCTCAGTGAGCACAGCCTTGCCATTGAGAAGGGTAGACACAGGAAAACCTGGCTCCCTGTAGAGGAAAGGTTGTGCAACCACTGCACAACAGCAGAACCTGGCTCCTTGTAGAGGAAAGGCTGTGCAACCACTGCACAACAGCAGAACCTGGCTCCCTGTAGAGGAAAGGCTGTGCAACCACTGCACAACAGCAGAACCTGAGATGGAGCTGCATTTCCTGACAAAATGTCAAAAATATAAAACAATTAGAGAGTGTCATTTCCCCAAATTTGAAACCCTTATTCAAGGTTTCAAAAACCTCTCTGATGAGAGTAGGCTACCCGTCCTGTTGGGGGAGGACGCAGAGAGCTGTGGGTTGGCAGGGCACTACATTGCTGCCTGCCATAAGTTGAGGGACAGTGTCTGACAGACCAATCAACCTGCACATGTACTCTACTGTATGCTTATTGTTATTGTTGAATGTACGGTCATTTTGACACTTGGTTATTGTTGTTACTGTTGTCCCGTTGACAATTTTGATTCTCATTTTAATATTGTAAATATCCAAAATAAGCTTTGGCAAGATGCACATTGTTACGTCATGCCAATAAAGCAAATTTAATTGGAGAGAGAGAGAGAGAGAGAGAGCCCCAGGACAACAGCACAATTAGACCCAACCAAATCATGAGAAAACAAAAAGATAATTACTTGACACATTGGAAAGAATTAACAAAAAAACAGAGCAAACTAGAATGCTATTTGGCCCTAAACAGAGAGTACACAGCGGCAGAATACCTGACCACTGTGACTGACCCAAAATTAAGGAAAGCTTTGACTATGTACAGACTCAGTGAGCATAGCCTTGCTATTGAGAAAGGCCGCCGTAGGCAGACATGGCTCTCAAGAGAAGACCGGCTATGTGCTCACTGCCCACAAAATGAGGTGGAAACTGAGCTGCACTTCCTAACCTCCTGCCCAATGTATGACCATATTAGAGATACATATTTCCCTCAGATTACACAGATCCACAAAGAATTCGAAAACAAATCCAAATTTGAAAAACTCCCATATCTACTGGGTGAAATTCCACAGTGTGCCATCACAGCAGCAAGATTTGTGACCTGTTGCCACGAGAAAAGGGCAACCAGTGAAGAACACACACCATTGTAAATACAACCCATATTTATGCGTATTTATTTTATCTTGTGTCCTTTAACCATTTGTACATTGTTAAAACACTGTATATATATATATAATATGACATTTGTAATGTCTTTACTGTTTTGAAACCTCTGTATGTGTAATGTTTACTGTTAATTTTTGTTGTTTTTCACTTTATATATTCACTTTGTATGTTGTCTACCTCACTTGCTTTGGCAATGTTAACACATGTTTCCCATGCCAATAAAGCCCTTGAATTGAATTGAATTGAGAGAAAGAGAGAGAGAGAGAGAGAGAGAGAGAGAGAGAGAGTGTATGTGATGTAATGTTTTGATTCTGTTACTGGTCAGGCTTGACCAATGAGCTGTAAATATGAAAAGTGTGGTTTTAAGCAGGAGCAGCGAGGGTCCTTCACTTCTCAACATAACACTCTATCTTTAACTTCTCCCCCCAGAGAGGCATTATCCAACCCTGCAACGCGATGAGGTCACTCTGATGCAACAACAACCCCCTCCTCCGACCTGCAAAACAACCATGGGTGGAATTCAATCAAACATGCACTGGGGATGAATCCCAAAGAAACAAACAAGTAGGGCATGTGTTATTACTGTGCAATTATAATTTGACCATGTTGTTTCTTAGTACATACCAGGTCATTTCTGACTCCTAGAAAGTGCAGCTGATATTCCATGATAGGAAGCCAGAGTAGAGAACCGCAGTTCAAATAATATGGGAATATAAATAAACTAAATTAGAGGAAGTCTTTATTTAACCACTTCCTTACCAACCTTGAACCAATCAGCACGAGGAAGCCAGCAGAGTAGGTCAAACACACACATGATGTAGGCATATGCTCACAAACAGTACACACACATACACACCACATAAAGGAAAACACACACACACAGGCACGCATGCAAACACACACACAACCATGTACACACACACACACACATTTAAAGGAAAAATACACACACTCACTGTGTCCCATTTTTTCATTTCTGAAAAATCTGACAGTTTCTGTTTTTCTGTCATGACCTCACAGTAAAGCACTCTCTCTAAGTCGTCATACTTGGGTGTGGGGACAGAATCCCCCCTGTTCAGATGGCTCCAACAGTCTCAGTATGATCTGGCTGTTTTCCTGTCATGACCTCACAGTAAAGCAGTCTCTCTAAGTCGTCATACCTGGGTGTGGGGACAGAATTCCCCCCTGTTCAGATGGCTCCAACACTCAGTATGATCTGGCTGTTTTCCTGTCATGACCTCACAGTAAAGCACTCTCTCTAAGTCGTCATACCTGGGTGTGGGGACAGAATCCCCCCCTGTTCAGATGGCTCCAACAGTCTCAGCATGATCTGGCTGTTTTCCTGTCATGACCTCACAGTAAAGCACTCTCTCTAAGTCATCATACCTGGGTGTGGGGACAGAATCCCCCCCTGTTCAGATGGCTCCAACAGTCTCAGCATGATATGGGTGTTGCAGTATAAACAACACATTTTTGTAGTTATTTTTATTGAACCTTTATTTAAACTAGGCAAGTCAGGTAAACTAGGTAAACATGGGTTTAGTCTGAAATGGCACCCTACACACTACTGTGTATAGTTCACAAATTTTGACCTGGGCCAATTGTAAGTCACTCTGGATAAGAGTGTCTGCCAAATGACGAAAATGGAGATGAAACATTTCAGACACAGACATGGAATCCAAGGAATAATGTTGCAGGTGGTTGTTAATCTCTTATCACACTATTTGGAAAGCTACAAAGGACAATAGAAATATGTTGATTGCAATAGGGTTTATACGTTTTTTATTTATTTTTTATTTCACCTTTATTTAACCAGGTAGGCAAGTTGAGAACACCTTTATTTAACCAGGTAGGCAAGTTGAGAACACCTTTATTTAACCAGGTAGGCAAGTTGAGAACAAGTTATCATTTACAGCTGTGACCTGGCCAAGATAAAGCAAAGCAGTGGGACACAAACAACACAGAGTTACACATGGAATAAACAAACATACAGTCAATAATACAGTAGAAAAAGTATATATACAGTGTGTGCAAATGAGGTAGGAAAAGGGAGGTAAGGCAATTAATAGGCCATAGTGGCAAAATAATTACAATTTAGCAATTAAACACTGGAGTGACAGATGTGCAGAAGATGAGTGTGCAAGTAGAGATACTGGGGTGCAAAGAAGCAACATTAATAAAACAAATAACAGTATGTGGATGAAGTACTGTAGTTCATCGATAGTTAAATATTAGGTCAATAATAATATTCATCATCATTAATAAACACACACGTTTCAAGGCTAAACATATTTTAACACCCATCCCTTTGAAGAAAGCATGCTTATGCTCCACACTGGGACCAGTCTTTGGAAGTTGTCGTACTGGGCAGGTTATGAGAGGCTGAGGGAGGGAGGAATGAGCAGAGTTGAATTACAAACACATGTTCGTGTGTCTTTGCTCCACTCCATACCAGCGTGGGGTAGGGAAATGTAGGCGACGGATTTTATCCACCAAATCTCAGCGGGAATATTGAGTAATTTCTCAATGCGAGATTTATTGAGGAGACTGGAGCACGAGTTGTAGACTACTCGCGCCTGTCTCACCTGCGTGAGTTTTCAGTGTGTCTTTTGGAAACTGCGACCGTAAACTTTGATTTGAAAAAATAGAGCAGAGCCGCAACACGATATACCGGAACACTGATTTGAATTGAATGGATCATTGTTCGCTGAATTCGTCTATATGGGATGTACTGTGAGTTTCATCTGTTGTGAGGACGAGTTGTTGGTGCCCCTCGGTCGCTATGAGGAGAAAGAGAAAGAAGAATCCACAATATTATCAAAGGTAAGAAAAATAACGAATTTGGCCTGATTTTGGATGATATTCTTGAGTCGTAAAAATATGTAGTTTGAGTACACGATCTGAACTTGACAATGGATTAAAAGGAGGTTGTTTTGGCTTCAGGGCACATTTGCGTTGACGTCTGTTTGTTTACCTGTCACCCATCGTTTCTAATAACACCGCAGACGTCACTGTCACGCAGTCTTCCTATCACCCACGCAACTTTCCTTGTTAGCCTCCATTTGTTTAGAAAGGTTTACCTTAGCTTGAAACTCAAGATAAAATCCACATCTCCTTGTTTACACTGGTAGGCTACTGTGCTCTGTATATTTTCTGTCATGCGCTGAGACAAGAGGCAAATCAGGCATAATGACGCATTTTCAGGTTGGCATATGGCGACTATAAATAGTCTATGCCAATTACCTGCGCATTTTTTTAAAAGCAGTTCAAACCCCAAACAGTCAAGCTGTTTTCAAAACCTATGTGTAGAACTCGGCAGACATCCAAGTTGGCAGAACAACTCCACTAGCGGTGTGGCGGTTGCTGGCTGTGCTGGACTGGGGTGGTCTGGTTTTGGGTCTTTGGCTTGATAACATGAAGAGGGGAAAGGGAGGTATAGTTGGGGTAACAATATGCTGCTTTGTTTTGGTGGAATGGACAGTGTTATAATCGTCAAAGTCTCTATGGGAAGGAGAGTAAGGAGATGTGTAAAGGAAGTGACTTAATTGTGACACAGGTCCTGAGGTTCATGTTTTTAGTTAGTGCCATTTTTAGATGTCATTCCTGGACAGTGGCTCCTCCTCTTCTCCTCCTCTCCCCCTCCTCCTCCCCACCTCTTCCTCCCCTCCACCTTACACCCTGGCCTGTCAGATCAAAAGCTACCTTTCAACCACCCTCCACCTCCCAACTGGGGTTTAGGAGGTGTGTGTGAGAGAGAGAGGGAGACCCCTTTGGTCTTCATACAAAACTCCTTCGCACCTGGGCTTCAGGTGTTTACCTGTGTGTGTGTGTGTGTGTGTGTAGAGTGGGTTGGGTAGAGCTGGCCAAGGTGCTGTGTAATAGTAGGGTTGACAGATGGACTCAAGGCTAACAGCACACCCTTCACATCAGTCAAGTCAAGTGCTCATTTCATTTACATCAATTAATGAATTGATTTAAAGTCCTCGTCCAGTCTCCTTTTGTCAACTGATTTACTAAACAAAATGCACATCTCAATAGGTGGTCCAGGTATGTCATGACATGGCAGAAGTGGGCTGGGCCTTAAAACACTGAGTTTCATCCCTTCACATCCCACTGGGCACAGACATCAGTTCAACATCTGGTTTTGATTTACATTTGTGTCACGGTTTTCTGTATGTGAAGGAGAGTCGGACCAAAATGCGGCGTGTAGATTACGGTCCATGTTTATTGACTATAGCAACACGAATCTAAATACAAACAGTGCAAAATAATAAACGTAATGAAAACCGAAACAGCCTAAACTGGTGCAAACTAACACTAAGGACAGGACCAATCACCCACAAACACACAGTGAAACCCAGGCTACCTAAATATGGTTCCCAATCAGAGACAATGACGAACACCTGCCTCTGACTGAGAACCATATCAGGCTGAACATAGAAATAGACAAACAAGACATGAAACATAGAATACCCACTCAGATCACACCCTGACCAATCAAAACATAGAAAATACAAAGTAAACTATGGTCAGGGCGTGACAGTACCCCCCCCCCCCAAGGTGCGGACTCCGGCCGCAAAACCTGAACCTATAGGGGAGGGTCTGGGTGGGCATCTGTCCGCGGTGGCGGCTCTGGCACTGGACGTGGACCCCACTCCATGACAGTTTTAATCCCCCTCCTAAACGTCCCTAAATAGGTTACCCACCACAATGATAACATGGGACAGAGGGACAGCTCGGGACAGAGGTAACTCGGGACAGATGGGTAGCTCAGCACTGAGAGGAAGCTCAGCACTGAGAAGAAGTTCAGCACTGAGAAGAAGCCCAGGCAGGTAGTAGAAACTACCAGAACCTGGCTGGCTGGCGGTTTCAGCAGATCCTGGTCGACTGGCGGATCTGGGAGAATCTGGTCGACTGGCGGATCTGGGAGAATCTGGTCGACTGGCGGATCTGGGAGAATCTGGTCGACTGGCGGATCTGGGAGAATCTGGTCGACTGGCGGATCTGGGAGAATCTGGTCGACTGGCGGATCTGGGAGAATCTGGTCGACTGGCGGATCTGGGAGAATCTGGTCGACTGGCGGATCTGGGAGAATCTGGTCGACTGGCGGATCTGGGAGAATCTGGTCGACTGGCGGATCTGGGAGAATCTGGTCGACTGGCGGATCTGGGAGAATCTGGTCGACTGGCGGATCTGGGAGAATCTGGTCGACTGGCGGATCTGAGAGAGTCTGGACGACTGGCAGATCTGAGAGAGTCTGGACGACTGGCAGATCTGGAAGAGTCTGGACGACTGGCAGATCTGGAAGAGTCTGGACGACTGGCAGATCTGGAAGAGTCTGGTCGACTGGCAGATCTGGAAAAGTCTGGTCGACTGGCAGATCTGGAAAAGTCTGGTCGACTGGCAGATCTGGAAGAGTCTGGACGACTGGCAGATCTGGAAGAGTCTGGACGACTGGCAGATCTGGAAGAGTCTGGACGACTGGCAGATCTGGAAGAGTCTGGACGACTGGCAGATCTGGAAGAGTCTGGTCGACTGGCAGATCTGGAAGAGTCTGGTCGACTGGCAGATCTGGAAGAGTCTGGACGACTGGCAGATCTGGAAGAGTCTGGACGACTGGCAGATCTGGAAGAGTCTGGACGACTGGCAGATCTGGAAGAGTCTGGACGACTGGCAGATCTGGAAGAGTCTGGTCGACTGGCAGATCTGGAAGAGTCTGGTCGACTGGCAGATCTGGAAGAGTCTGGTCGACTGGCAGATCTGGAAGAGTCTGGTCGACTGGCAGATCTGGAAGAGTCTGGTCGACTGGCAGATCTGGAAGAGTCTGGACGACTGGCAGATCTGGAAGAGTCTGGACGACTGGCAGATCTGGCTGCTCCATGCTGACTGGCTGCTCAATGCTGACTGGCAGCTCCATGCCGACTGGCAGCTCTGGCTGCTCCATGCTGACTGGCTGCTCCATGCTGACTGGCGGCTCTGGCTGCTCCATACTGACTGGCAGCTCCATGCCGACTGGCAGCTCCAGCTGCTCCATGCTGACTGGCTGCTCAATGCTGACTGGCGGCCCTGGCTGCTCCATGCTAACTGGCAGCTCTGGCGGCTCCTTGCAGACTGGCAGCTCTGGCGGCTCCTTGCAGACTGGCAGCTCTGGCGGCTCCTTGCAGACTGGCAGCTCTTTGCAGACTGGCAGCTCCTTGCAGACTGGCAGCTCTGGCTGCTTCATGTAGACTGACAGCTCTGGCTGCTCCTTGCAAACTGACAGCTCGGGCTGCTTCATGCAGACGGACAGCTCAGGCTGCTCCATGCAGACTGACAGCTCAGGCTGCTCCATGCAGACTGACAGCTCCTTGCAGGCTGGCAGCTCCTTGCAGACTGGCAGCTCCTTGCAGGCTGGCAGCTCCTTGCAGGCTGGCAGCTCCTTGCAGGCTGGCAGCTCCTTGCAGGCTGGCAGCTCCTTGCAGGCTGGCAGCTTTAGCGGCATCCTGCAGACAGGCAGCTCTGGCGTCTCCTTGCAGACTGGCAGCTCCTTGCAGGCTGGCAGCTCCTTGCAGACTGGCAGCTCCTTGCAGACTGGCAGCTCCTTGCAGACTGGCAGCTCCTTGCAGACTGGCAGCTCCTTGCAGACTGGCAGCTCCTTGCAGACTGGCAGCTCCTTGCAGACTGGCAGCTCGGGCTGCTTCATGCAGACTGGCAGTTCTGGCTGCGCTGAACAGGCGGGAGACTCCGGCAGCGCAGGAGAGCAGAAAGGCTCTGGCTGCGCTGAACAGGCGGGAGACTCCGGCAGCGCAGGAGAGTAGAAAGGCTCTGGCTGCGCTGAACAGGCGGGAGACTCCGGCAGCGCAGGAGAGGAGATAGGCTCTAGCTGCGCTGAACAGGCGGAAGGCTCCGATAGCGCATGAGATGAGAGAGGCTCTGGCTGCGCTGAACAGGCGAGGCGCACTGTAGGCCTGATGCATAGTGCTGGCACAGGACGTGCAAGGCTAGGGATGGGCACAGGAGGCCTGATGCGTGAGACTGGAACCAACTTCACCAGCCGACTAAAACGGACCTCAGGACGAGTATGGAGCGCTAACCCAGGTGCCATCAAATCCCTGACACGTTCCGTCAGGCGAATTCTATGCAAAATGCACCAACACAGCAACTCCCTCATTTCTCTCTCCTCCAATTTCCCCATTAACTCCTTCACAGTCTCTGTTTCACTCACCTCCAACACCGGCTCTGGTTCTGCTCTCCTTGGCTCCTCACGATAAACAGGGAGAGTTGGCTCAGGTCTGGCTCCTGACTCTGCCACACTCTCCCTGAGCCCCCCCCCAAGAATTTTTTTGGGCTGACTATGGGGCCTCCGTCCGCGCCGCCTTGCTTGCTTCGCAAACTCCATTCTCCTATATCCTTCCGCGCACTGCTCCATCGAATCCCAGGCGGGCTCCGGCACTCTCCCTGGGTCGGCCGCCCACCTGTCGATCTCCTCCCAAGTCGTATACTCCATACTGCACTCCTCTTGTTTCTTCTCCCGCTGCACCTTTGGGCGGCTACACTCCCCTGGTTTAGCCCAGGGTCCTCTCCCGTCGAGGATTTCCTCCCATGTCCAGAAATCCTTATTGCGCATCTCCTCGCGCTGCTCCTGCCTGTTGACACGCTGCTTGGTCCTTTTGTGGTGGGTGATTCTGTCACGGTTTTCTGTATGTGAAGGAGAGTCGGACCAAAATGCGGCGTGTAGATTACGGTCCATGTTTATTGACTATAGCAACACGAATCTAAATACAAACAGTGCAAAATAATAAACGTAATGAAAACCGAAACAGCCTAAACTGGTGCAAACTAACACTAAGGACAGGACCAATCACCCACAAACACACAGTGAAACCCAGGCTACCTAAATATGGTTCCCAATCAGAGACAATGACGAACACCTGCCTCTGACTGAGAACCATATCAGGCTGAATACCCACTCAGATCACACCCTGACCAATCAAAACATAGAAAATACAAAGTAAACTATGGTCAGGGCGTGACAATTTGGTTGAGTTGTCAACTAACGTGAATTCAACGTGAAATCATCTAAACATGTCATCATGTTACTGGATTTAGGTAAAACGTTGGGTAAAAAAAAGACGAAATTCCCTGAAGTTGATGACTTTTTTCAAATCCAATCAGGATACAGGAGTCATATAAATAGAGGAGGAGGAGTCATATCAATACAAGAGAAGGAGTCATACCAATACAGGAGAAAGGGTCATATCAATACAGAAGAAAGATTCATATCAATACAGGAGAAAGATTCATATCAATACAGGAGAAGAGTCATACCAATACAGGAGAAAGGGTCATATCAATACAGGAGACAGATTCATATCAATACAGGAGAAAGAGTCATATCAATACAGGAGAAAGAGTCATATCAATACAGGAGAAAGGGTCATACCAATACAGGAGAAAGGGTCATATCAATACAGGAGGAAGATTCATATCAATACAGGAGAAAGAGTCATATCAATACAGGAAAAGAGTCATATCAATACAGGAGAAATGGTCATATCAATACAGGAGAGAGAGTCATATCAATACAGGAGCAAGAGTCATATCAATACAGGAGAAGGGTCATACCAATACAGGAGAAAGGGTCATATCAATACAGGAGAAATATTCATATCAATAGAGGAGAAAGAGTCATACCAATACAGGAGAAAGGGTCATACCAATACAGGAGAAAGGGTCATATCAATACAGGAGAAAGATTCATATCAATACAGGAGAAAGAGTCATATCAATACAGGATAAATGGTCATATCAATACAGGAGGAGGAGTCATACCAATAGAGGAGAAGGAGTCATATCAATACAGGAAGAGGAGTCATACCAATACAGGAGAAAGGGTCATATCAATACAGGAGAAAGGGTCATATCAACACAGGAGAAAGAGTCATATCAATACAGGAGAAAGGGTCATATCAATACAGGAGAAAGAGTCATATCAATACAGGTGAAAGAGTCATATCAATAGAGGAGAAGGAGTCATATCAATAGAGGAGAAGGAGTCATAGCAATATAGGAGAAAGGGTCATATCAATACAGGAGAAATATTAATATCAATACAGGAGAAAGAGTCATATCAATACAGGAGAAGGAGTCATATCAATACAGGAGAAAAGGTCATATCAATACAGGAGAAAGGGTCATATCAATACACGGGAAAGAGTCATATAAATACAGGAGAAAGGGTCATATCAATACAGGAGAAAGAGTCATATCAATACAGGAGGAGGAGTCATACCAATAGAGGAGAAGGAGTCATATCAATACAGGAGGAGGAGTCATATCTATACAAGAGAAGGAGTCATACCAATACAGGAGAAACGGTCATATCAATACATTAGAAAGGGTCATATCAATACAGGAGAAAGAGTCATATCAATACAGGATAAGAGTCATATCAAAACAGGAGAAAGAGTCATATTAATACAGGCGAAAGGGTCATATCAATACAGGAGAAAGAGTCATATCAATACAGGAGGAGGAGTCATACCAATAGAGGAGAAGGAGTCATATCAATACAGGAGGAGGAGTCATATCAATACAAGAGAAGGAGTCATACCAATACAGGAGACAGGGTCATATCAATACAGGAGAAAGGGTCATATCAATACAGGAGAAAGAGTCATATCAATACAGGAGAAAGGTTCATATCAATACAGGAGAAATGGTCATATCAATACAGGATAAATGGTCATATCAATACAGGAGAAAGAGTCATATCAATACAGGAGAAAGAGTCCTATCAATACAGGAGAAAGAGTCATATCAATACAGGCGAAAGGGTCATATAAATACAGGAGAAAGAGTCATATCAATACAGGAGGAGGAGTCATACCAATAGAGGAGAAGGAGTCATATCAATACAGGAGGAGTAGTCATATCAATACAAGATTAGGCGTCATACCAATACAGGAGAAAGGGTCATATCAATACAGGAGAAAGGGTCATATCAATACAGGAGAAAGAGTCATATCAATACAGGAGAAAGGGTCATATCAATACAGGAGAAAGAGTCATATCAATACAGGAGAAAGGTTCATATCAATACAGGAGAAATGGTCATATCAATACAGGAGAAAGAGTCATATCAATACATGATGAGGAGTCATATCAATACAAGAGAAGGAGTAATACCAATACAGGAGAAAGGGTCATATCAATACAGGAGAAAGATTCATATCAATACAGGAGAAAGAGTCATATCAATACAGGAGAAAGAGTCATATCAATACAGGAGAAAGAGTCATACCAATATAGGAGAAAGGGTCATATCAATACAGGAGAAATATTAATATCAATACAGGAGAAAGAGTCATATCAATACAGGAGAAAGAGTCATATCAATACAGGAGAAAAGGTCATATCAATACAGGAGAAAGGGTCATATCAATACACGGGAAAGAGTCATAACAATACAGGAGAAAGAGTCATATCAATACAGGAGAAAGGGTCATATCAATACAGGAGAAAGAGTCATATCAATACAGGCGAAAGGGTCATATCAATACAGGAGAAAGAGTCATATCAATACAGGAGGAGGAGTCATACCAATAGAGGAGAAGGAGTCATATCAATACAATAGAAGGAGTCATACCAATACAGGAGAAAGGGTCATATCAATACATTAGAAAGGGTCATATCAATACTGGAGAAAGAGTCATATCAATACAGGATAAGAGTCATATCAATACAGGAGAAAGAGTCATATCAATACAAGCGAAAGGGTCATATCAATACAGGAGAAAGAGTCATATCAATACAGGAGGAGGAGTCATACCAATAGAGGAGAAGGAGTCATATCAATACAGGAGGAGGAGTCATATCAATACAAGAGAAGGAGTCATACCAATACAGGAGACAGGGTCATATCAATACAGGAGAAAGGGTCATATCAATACAGGAGAAAGAGTCATATCAATACAGGAGAAAGGTTCATATCAATACAGGAGAAATGGTCATATCAATACAGGAGAAAGAGTCATATCAATACAGGAGAAAGGGTCATACCAATACAGGAGAAAGGGTCATATCAATACAGGAGAAATATTCATATCAATACAGGAGAAAGAGTCATACCAATACAGGAGAAAGGGTCATACCAATACAAGAGAAAGAGTCCTATCAATACAGGAGAAAGAGTCATATCAATACAGGCGAAAGGGTCATATAAATACAGGAGAAAGAGTCATATCAATACAGGAGGAGGAGTCATACCAATAGAGGAGAAGGAGTCATATCAATACAGGAGGAGGAGTCATATCAATACAAGATTAGGAGTCATACCAATACAGGAGAAAGGGTCATATCAATACAGGCGAAAGGGTCATATCAATACAGGAGAAAGAGTCATATCAATACAGGAGGAGGAGTCATACCAATAGAGGAAAAGGAGTCATATCAATACAGGAGCAAGAGTCATATCAATACAGGAGAAAGGGTCATATCAATACAGGAGAAAGAGTCATATCAATACAGGAGAAGGAGTCATATCAATAGAGGAGAAGGAGTCATATCAATAGAGGAGAAGGAGTCATAGCAATACAGGAGGAGGAGTCATATCAATACAGGAGAAAGGGTCATATCAATACAGGAGAAAGAGTCATATCAATACATGAGAAGAGTCATATCAATACAGGAGAAAGGTTCATATCAATACAGGAGAAATGGTCATATCAATACAGGAGAAAGAGTCATATCAATAGAGGAGAAGGAGTCATATCAATAGAGGAGAAGGAGTCATAGCAATACAGGAGGAGGAGTCATATCAATACGAGAGAAGGAGTCATACCAATACAGGAGAAAGAGTCATATCAATAGAGGAGAAGGAGTCATATCAATACAGGAGGAGGAGTCATATCAATACAGGAGAAAGAGTCATATCAATACAGGAGAAAGATTCATATCAATACAGGAGAAAGAGTCATACCAATACAGGAGGAGGAGTCATACCAATAGAGGAGAAGGAGTCATATCAATACAGGAGGAGGAGTCATATCAATACAAGAGAAGGAGTCATACCAATACAGGATAAACGGTTATATCAATACATTAGAAAGGGTCATATCAATACAGGAGAAAGAGTCATATCAATACAGGATAAGAGTCATATCAATACAGGAGAAAGAGTCATATCAATACAGGCGAAAGGGTCATATCAATACAGGAGAAAGAGTCATATCAATACAGGAGGAGGAGTCATACCAATAGAGGAGAAGGAGTCATATCAATACAGGAGGAGGAGTCATATCAATACAAGAGAAGGAGTCATACCAATACAGGAGACAGGGTCATATCAATACAGGAGAAAGGGTCATATCAATACAGGAGAAAGAGTCATATCAATACAGGAGAAAGGTTCATATCAATACAGGAGAAATGGTCATATCAATACAGGATAAATGGTCATATCAATACAGGAGAAAGAGTCATATCAATACAGGAGAAAGAGTCCTATCAATACAGGAGAAAGAGTCATATCAATACAGGCGAAAGGGTCATATAAATACAGGAGAAAGAGTCATATCAATACAGGAGGAGGAGTCATACCAATAGAGGAGAAGGAGTCATATCAATACAGGAGGAGTAGTCATATCAATACAAGATTAGGAGTCATACCAATACAGGAGAAAGGGTCATATCAATACAGGAGAAAGGGTCATATCAATACAGGAGAAAGAGTCATATCAATACAGGAGAAAGGGTCATATCAATACAGGAGAAAGAGTCATATCAATACAGGAGAAAGAGTCATATCAATACAGGAGAAATGGTCATATCAATACAGGAGAAAGAGTCATATCAATAGAGGAGAAGGAGTCATACCAATACAGGAGAAAGGATCATATCAATACAGGAGAAAGGGTCATATCAATACAGGAGAAAGAGTCATATCAATACATGATGAGGAGTCATATCAATACAAGAGAAGGAGTAATACCAATACAGGAGAAAGGGTCATATCAATACAGGAGAAAGATTCATATCAATACAGGAGGAGGAGTCATATCAATACAAGATTAGGAGTCATACCAATACAGGAGAAAGGGTCATATCAATACAGGCGAAAGGGTCATATCAATACAGGAGAAAGAGTCATATCAATACAGGAGGAGGAGTCATACCAATAGAGGAAAAGGAGTCATATCAATACAGGAGCAAGAGTCATATCAATACAGGAGAAAGGGTCTTATCAATACAGGAGAAAGAGTCATATCAATACAGGAGAAGGAGTCATATCAATAGAGGAGAAGGAGTCATATCAATAGAGGAGAAGGAGTCATAGCAATACAGGAGGAGGAGTCATATCAATACAGGAGAAAGGGTCATATCAATACAGGAGAAAGAGTCATATCAATACATGAGAAGAGTCATATCAATACAGGAGAAAGGTTCATATCAATACAGGAGAAATGGTCATATCAATACAGGAGAAAGAGTCATATCAATAGAGGAGAAGGAGTCATATCAATAGAGGAGAAGGAGTCATAGCAATACAGGAGGAGGAGTCATATCAATACGAGAGAAGGAGTCATACCAATACAGGAGAAAGAGTCATATCAATAGAGGAGAAGGAGTCATATCAATACAGGAGGAGGAGTCATATCAATACAGGAGAAAGAGTCATATCAATACAGGAGAAAGATTCATATCAATACAGGAGAAAGAGTCATACCAATACAGGAGGAGGAGTCATACCAATAGAGGAGAAGGAGTCATATCAATACAGGAGGAGGAGTCATATCAATACAAGAGAAGGAGTCATACCAATACAGGATAAACGGTTATATCAATACATTAGAAAGGGTCATATCAATACAGGAGAAAGAGTCATATCAATACAGGATAAGAGTCATATCAATACAGGAGAAAGAGTCATATCAATACAGGCGAAAGGGTCATATCAATACAGGAGAAAGAGTCATATCAATACAGGAGGAGGAGTCATACCAATAGAGGAGAAGGAGTCATATCAATACAGGAGGAGGAGTCATATCAATACAAGAGAAGGAGTCATACCAATACAGGAGACAGGGTCATATCAATACAGGAGAAAGGGTCATATCAATACAGGAGAAAGAGTCATATCAATACAGGAGAAAGGTTCATATCAATACAGGAGCAATGGTCATATCAATACAGGATAAATGGTCATATCAATACAGGAGAAAGAGTCATATCAATACAGGAGAAAGAGTCCTATCAATACAGGAGAAAGAGTCATATCAATACAGGCGAAAGGGTCATATCAATACAGGAGAAAGAGTCATATCAATACAGGAGGAGGAGTCATACCAATAGAGGAAAAGGAGTCATATCAATACAGGAGCAAGAGTCATATCAATACAGGAGAAAGGGTCATATCAATACAGGAGAAAGAGTCATATCAATACAGGAGAAGGAGTCATATCAATAGAGGAGAAGGAGTCATATCAATAGAGGAGAAGGAGTCATAGCAATACAGGAGGAGGAGTCATATCAATACAGGAGAAAGGGTCATATCAATACAGGAGAAAGAGTCATATCAATACATGAGAAGAGTCATATCAATACAGGAGAAAGGTTCATATCAATACAGGAGAAATGGTCATATCAATACAGGAGAAAGAGTCATATCAATAGAGGAGAAGGAGTCATATCAATAGAGGAGAAGGAGTCATAGCAATACAGGAGGAGGAGTCATATCAATACGAGAGAAGGAGTCATACCAATACAGGAGAAAGAGTCATATCAATAGAGGAGAAGGAGTCATATCAATACAGGAGGAGGAGTCATATCAATACAGGAGAAAGAGTCATATCAATACAGGAGAAAGATTCATATCAATACAGGAGAAAGAGTCATACCAATACAGGAGGAGGAGTCATACCAATAGAGGAGAAGGAGTCATATCAATACAGGAGGAGGAGTCATATCAATACAAGAGAAGGAGTCATACCAATACAGGATAAACGGTTATATCAATACATTAGAAAGGGTCATATCAATACAGGAGAAAGAGTCATATCAATACAGGATAAGAGTCATATCAATACAGGAGAAAGAGTCATATCAATACAGGCGAAAGGGTCATATCAATACAGGAGAAAGAGTCATATCAATACAGGAGGAGGAGTCATACCAATAGAGGAGAAGGAGTCATATCAATACAGGAGGAGGAGTCATATCAATACAAGAGAAGGAGTCATACCAATACAGGAGACAGGGTCATATCAATACAGGAGAAAGGGTCATATCAATACAGGAGAAAGAGTCATATCAATACAGGAGAAAGGTTCATATCAATACAGGAGAAATGGTCATATCAATACAGGATAAATGGTCATATCAATACAGGAGAAAGAGTCATATCAATACAGGAGAAAGAGTCCTATCAATACAGGAGAAAGAGTCATATCAATACAGGCGAAAGGGTCATATAAATACAGGAGAAAGAGTCATATCAATACAGGAGGAGGAGTCATACCAATAGAGGAGAAGGAGTCATATCAATACAGGAGGAGTAGTCATATCAATACAAGATTAGGAGTCATACCAATACAGGAGAAAGGGTCATATCAATACAGGAGAAAGGGTCATATCAATACAGGAGAAAGAGTCATATCAATACAGGAGAAAGGGTCATATCAATACAGGAGAAAGAGTCATATCAATACAGGAGAAAGAGTCATATCAATACAGGAGAAATGGTCATATCAATACAGGAGAAAGAGTCATATCAATAGAGGAGAAGGAGTCATACCAATACAGGAGAAAGGATCATATCAATACAGGAGAAAGGGTCATATCAATACAGGAGAAAGAGTCATATCAATACATGATGAGGAGTCATATCAATACAAGAGAAGGAGTAATACCAATACAGGAGAAAGGGTCATATCAATACAGGAGAAAGATTCATATCAATACAGGAGAAAGAGTCATATCAATACAGGAGAAAGAGTCATATCAATACAGGAGAAAGAGTCATATCAATACAGGAGAAAGGGTCATACCAATATAGGAGAAAGGGTCATATCAATACAGGAGAAATATTAATATCAATACAGGAGAAAGAGTCATATCAATACAGGAGAAAGAGTCATATCAATACAGGAGAAAAGGTCATATCAATACAGGAGAAAGGGTCATATCAATACACGGGAAAGAGTCATATCAATACAGGAGAAAGAGTCATATCAATACAGGAGAAAGGGTCATATCAATACAGGAGAAAGAGTCATATCAATACAGGCGAAAGGGTCATATCAATACAGGAGAAAGAGTCATATCAATACAGGAGGAGGAGTCATACCAATAGAGGAGAAGGAGTCATATCAATACAAGAGAAGGAGTCATACCAATACAGGAGAAAGGGTCATATCAATACATTAGAAAGGGTCATATCAATACTGGAGAAAGAGTCATATCAATACAGGATAAGAGTCATATCAATACAGGAGAAAGAGTCATATCAATACAGGCGAAAGGGTCATATCAATACAGGAGAAAGAGTCATATCAATACAGGAGGAGGAGTCATACCAATAGAGGAGAAGGAGTCATATCAATACAGGAGGAGGAGTCATATCAATACAAGAGAAGGAGTCATACCAATACAGGAGACAGGGTCATATCAATACAGGAGAAAGGGTCATATCAATACAGGAGAAAGAGTCATATCAATACAGGAGAAAGGTTCATATCAATACAGGAGAAATGGTCATATCAATACAGGAGAAAGAGTCATATCAATACAGGAGAAAGGGTCATACCAATACAGGAGAAAGGGTCATATCAATACAGGAGAAATATTCATATCAATACAGGAGAAAGAGTCATACCAATACAGGAGAAAGGGTCATACCAATACAAGAGAAAGAGTCCTATCAATACAGGAGAAAGAGTCATATCAATACAGGCGAAAGGGTCATATCAATACAGGAGGAGGAGTCATACCAATAGAGGAGAAGGAGTCATATCAATACAGGAGGAGGAGTCATATCAATACAAGATTAGGAGTCATACCAATACAGGAGAAAGGGTCATATCAATACAGGCGAAAGGGTCATATCAATACAGGAGAAAGAGTCATATCAATACAGGAGGAGGAGTCATACCAATAGAGGAAAAGGAGTCATATCAATACAGGAGAAAGAGTCATATCAATACAGGAGAAAGGGTCATATCAATACAGGAGAAGGAGTCATATCAATAAAGGAGAAGGAGTCATATCAATAGAGGAGAAGGAGTCATAGCAATACAGGAGGAGGAGTCATATCAATACAGGAGAAAGGGTCATATCAATACAGGAGAAAGAGTCATATCAATACATGAGAAGAGTCATATCAATACAGGAGGAGGAGTCATATCAATACAGGAGGAGGAGTCATATCAATACAGGAGAAAGAGTCATATCAATAGAGGAGAAGGAGTCATATCAATAGAGGAGAAGGAGTCATAGCAATACAGGAGGAGGAGTCATATCAATACAAGAGAAGGAGTCATACCAATACAGGAGAAAGAGTCATATCAATAGAGGAGAAGGAGTCATATCAATACAGGAGGAGGAGTCATATCAATACAGGAGAAAGAGTCATATCAATACAGGAGAAAGATTCATATCAATACAGGAGAAAGAGTCATACCAATACAGGAGGAGAGTCATATCAATACAGGAGAAAGGGTCATATCAATACAGGAGAAAGAGTCATATCAATACAGGAGAAAGAGTCATATCAATACAGGAGAATGGGTCATATCAATACAGGAGAAAGAGTCATATCAATACTGGCGAAAGGGTCATATCAATACACACACACACACACACACACACACACACACACACACAGCGGTTGTGTAATTATCTGATAAGGTACGTGTTGCTCTCCCGTTTTCCCACAATGCCGTGCCACATTCCTCTCGCTCGCTAGCTCTACAGGGAAACACAGTGTCCTCTGTGCTGCGTTACCACGGCAATCCCTGCTTCACTCTTACCTGACACACACCCGACCACACACATACACACACAATGGGAGCACACACAATCACACTCACACTAATGTGTGTGTGTGTGTGTGTGTGTGTGTGTGTGTGTGTGTGTGTGTGTGTGTGTGTGTGTGTGTGTGTGTGTGTGTGTGTGTGTGTGTGTTGTTTGTGCCTGGGCTGAGGTCCCGTTGTTTCACTGTTACACACAGGTCTCTAGATGAAACAATGGCAGATACATGATACGCATTCTGAAGAGCGTTCTACTGTAGTTACGTCCAGCTGGCCTATCTGTCAGTGGGTCAGAGAGAATTCTTTAAACCTCTCATTGAGACGGACGGAAAAAGCTAGTACAATAGCGTAGGTTTCCACCCCCTCATCTTAAGGAGGGTTGTGTGAATACAGCAGATTTGAGGGATCATCTTCCACATGGAATTCCCATTGCTCCTGCCCATTTCATTCCATAATCCCCATCACATCAAAGTCAACGTTCAGTGGTTTAATTAAGTCACAGGGCACTTTACCGCTCGGGATAATGATGTAGGTAAAGAAACGGAAAGTATATTATAATTACACCCCTATTTCAATGGCACCTCCTTTATTTTGTAACAAGCTAGAATATAATAATGTATTAATTATCTTTGTCATAAATGGACAGTTGTCTTCAGGCTATCTCAGTCTGATTATTACATAACATGTCATTGTTGTCTGTGGGCTCTTTCCCCATGTCCTTTTCTGGTTATTTTCGAAGATTAGAGTGCTAGCAGGCCTCTGGGGTTATTTGTCCTGTAAACATGCTTTCATGACTGGACTGGGAGTGGAAGTGTTCACTCAAGAAGGTTGTTAAATCCCTCTTTTACATGCCCCATTTACCTTGAATAAACACAGAGAAACACTTCCATTTTGTTATTTTCCTCCTAACTGGCGAGGACAAATGACTGGAGTCTGTGCTAATTCTAGCTCTTCTGTTGTTTTGTTTTTTAGCTAAAGAAAGGTTTCATATTTTTCCCCTGGGCATGCTGTAGCCTAGGTGCTCTGAATGGAATGTCATGTGTCAGTGGCAGGGACTGGGATTGGTGGAACAGACACGGTGACTACGTCCATTCAGAGATGGCTGAGGGGACCTGTGTCACGTTCTGACCATAGTTCTTTTGTGTTTTCTTTGTTTTAGTGTTGGTCAGGACGTGAGCTGAGTGGGCATTCTATGTTGTGTGTCTAGTTTTCCCATTTCTATGTTTGGCCTGATATGGTTCTCAATCAGAGGCAGGTGTTAGTCATTGTCTCTGATTGGGAACCATATTTAGGTAGCCTGTTTTGTGTTGGGTTTTGTGGGTGGTTGTCTTCTGTCTATGTGTCTATGCACCAGATAGGACTGTTTTGTTTTTTCACATTTGTTGTTTTGGTATTTTGTGTTCACGTTTATATTAAACATGTTGAACTCTAACCACGCTGCGCTTTGGTCCGATCCTTCGTTCACAGAAGAAAGCCGTTACAGAACCACCCACCACAAAAGGACCAAGTGGCGTAGTAATGGGCAGCAGCAGCGATGTCAGGATTTCTGGACATGGGAGCAAGATCTGGACTGTGTCACTACTTGGGAGGAGATAGACAGGTGGGCGGTCGACCCAGGGAGAGTGCCGGAGCCCGCCTGGGATTCTCTGGAGCAGTGTGAGGAGGGATACCAGCGAATGGAATCAGCACGGCGGCGCGGTAGGAAGCCCGAGAGGCAGCCCAAAAAATGTCTTGGGGGGGGGCACACAGGGAGTGTGGCGAAGCCAGGTAGGAGACCCGCGCCAACTTCCTGTACTTACCGGAGAGCGAGAGAGACCGGGCAGGCACCGTGTTATGCTGTGGAGCGCACGGTGTCCCCAGTGCGGGTGCATAGCCCGGTGCGGTACATTCCAGCTCCTCGTATCGGCCGGGCTAGAGTGGGCATCGAGCCAGGTGCCATGAAGCCGGCTCTACGCATCTGGTCTCCAGTGCGTCTCCTTGGGCCGGCGTACATGGCACCAGCCTTACGCATGGTGTCCCCGGTTCGCCAGCACAGCCCAGTGCGGCCTATTCCACCTTGCCGCACTGGGCGGGCTACGGGGAGCATTCAACCAGGTAAGGTTGGGCAAGCTCGGTGCTCAAGAGCTCCAGTGAGTCCGGTCTATGCAGTGCCACCTCCAGGCACCAGCCCTTCGGTGGCAGCCCCCCGCACCAGGCTATCTCTCCGTCTTCTGCCTACAGGGTCTCCTGCCTGTCCAGCGCTGCCAGAGTCTCCCATCTGTCCAGAGCTGCTTGAGTCTCCCAACTGTCCAGAGCTGCTAGAGTCTCCCGCCTGTCCAGAGCTACCAGAGCTGCCAGAGTCTCCCGCCTGTCCAGAGCTGCTAGAGTCTCCCGCCTGTCCAGAGCTGCCAGAGTCTCCCGCCTGTCCAGAGTTACCAGAGCTGTCAGAGTCTCCCGCCTGTCCAGAGCTGCCAGAGTCTCCCGCCTGTCCAGAGCTGCCAGAGTCTCCCGCCTGTCCAGAGTTGCCAGAGTCTCCCGCCTGTCCAAAGTTGCCAGAGTCTCCCGCCTGTCCAGAGCTGCCAGATTCTCCCGCCTGTCCAGAGCTGCCAGAGCTGCCAGAGTCTCCCGCCTGTCCAGAGCTGCCAGAGTCTCCCGCCTGTCCAGAGCTGCCAGAGTCTCCCGCCTGTCCAGAGCTGCCAGAGTCTCCCGCCTGTCCAGAGCCGCCAGAGTCGCCAGTCTGCAAGGAGCCGCCAGAGTCGCCAGTCTGCAAGGAGCCGCCAGAGCCGCCAGTCTGCCATGAGACGCCAGAGCCGCCAATCTGCCCAGAGCCTCCAGAGTCTCCCGCCTGTCCAGAGCTGCCAGAGTCTCCCGCCTGTCCAGAGCTGCCAGAGCTGTCCGGAGCTGCCAGAGTATCCCGCCTGTCCGGAGCTGCCAGAGTCTCCCGCCTGTCCAGAGCTGCCAGAGTCTCCCGCCTGTCCAGAGCTACCAGAGCTGCCAGAGTCTCCTGCCTGTCCAGAGCTGCCAGAGTCTCCTGCCTGTCCAGAGCTGCCAGAGTCTCCCGCCTGTCCAGAGCTGCCAGAGTCTCCCGCCTGTCCAGAGCTGCCAGGAGCCGCCAGTCTGCCAGGAGCTGCCAGTCTGCCAGGAGCCACCAGTCTGCCAGGAGCCTCCAGAGCCGCCATTCAGCCAGGATCCTCCAGACCCGCCAGTCAACCAGGATCCTCCAGACCCGCCAGTCTGCCAGGAGCCGCCAGTCTGCCAGGAGCCGCCAGGGCCGCCAGTCTGCCAGGATCCTCCAGAGCCGCCAGTTAGCCAGGATCCTCCAGAGCCGCCAGTCAGTCAGGATCCTCCAGAGCCTCCATTCAGCCAGGATCAGCCAGAGCCGCCATTCAGCCAGGATCAGCCAGAGCCGCCATTCAGCCAGGATCCTCCAGAGCCGCCAGTCAGTCAGGATCCTCCAGAGCCTCCATTCAGCCAGGATCAGCCAGAGCCGCCATTCAGCCAGGATCAGCCAGAGCCGCCATTCAGCCAGGATCAGCCAGAGCCGCCATTCAGCCAGGATCCGCCAGAGCCGCCATTCAGCCAGCATCCGCCAGAGCCGTCAGTCAGCCAGAAGCCGCCAGAGCCGTCAGTCAGCCAGAAGCTGCCAGAGCCGTCAACCAGCCTGAGCTATCTCTCGGTCTTGAGCTACCTCTCGGTCCTGAGCTACTTCTCGGTCCTGAGCTACCCCTCGGTCCTGAGCTACCCCTCGGTCCTGAGCTGCCCCTCGGTCCTGAGCTACCCCTCAGTCTGGAGCTGCCCCACAGTCCGGGAGTTTGTTTAGTCCACCCTTTAGTAGGGTTGCCAATCCTAGGTCAGCGGCGAGGGTCGCCGTTCCTAGGAGGAGACTAAAGCGGACAAGGACTATGGTGGAGTGGGGTCCACGTCCTGCGCCAGAGCCGCCACCGCGGACAGGGGAGGGGGGGGCATTCTATGTTGTGTGTCTAGTTTTCCCATTTCTATGTTTGGCCTGATATGGTTCTCAATCAGAGGCAGGTGTTAGTCATTGTCTCTGATTGGGAACCATATTTAGGTAGCCTTTTTTTGTGTTGGGTTTTGTAGGTGGTTGTCTTCTGTCTTTGTGTCTATGCACCAGATAGGACTGTTTCGTTTTTTCACATTTGTTGTTTTGGTATTTTGTAGTGTTCACATTTATGGCCTTTATTAAACATGTTGAATTCTAACCACGCTGCGCTTTGGTCCGATCCTTCGTCCACAGAAGAAAGCCATTACAACCTGCCTCCAGAGCTATACAGATATAGGATCTTAATTTGAGCCAGTTTGCTACAGCAGGAAAATAATCCTGCAGCAACAAGAAATGTGAATTATTATGTGTATTATAATTAATGGAGTTGATACATTTTTCGTTAGGGCAAGACTGAATTTACAAACTTTAGAAGTCCCTTTAAAACTCAAATACACTACATGTTTGCATTTCCTGCTTTGCAGGGAAATTCTCAGCAACAAAAGGGTGATCAAAAGAAGATCCTATTTCTATAGGGTTTGTCCCAAATGGGCCCTGGTAAAAAGTAGTGCACTATAAAAGGGAATAGGGTGCCATTTGTGATGAGACCTAGATAAACACACCCAATCCCAAATCCCTCCCCTATCCACCTTGGAGACATTTTGGATTAGTGTGAGCTTGAGCTGTGTCTAATTCCACTTGGTGCCAACTTGCAGGTTAGACATTTTCCCATTTTCTGCATGATGTACTGTATGGCTCTGCCGCCTGCCAATGCATTGTCTCTGGGAGAGCTATGTAAAATACGTAGTGTGAAAGTGAGGCCTTAGCGTACACTAATCCACCCAAACAAACATGCTACAACCTGAAACGGTGTCACATTATAACCCTGGAGGCATGGATTGCCTCAGCACTTCTGCTGTCCGGGTGTTGGAGGTTCCCAATGGTCACTAAACATTTGGTGTCGTGTCATATTTTAACCCCCAACCACATACAGATGTGGGATCTTAATTTGAGCCAGTTTACGTCAGCGGGAAAATAATCCTGCAGCAACAAGAAATGTGAATTATCATGTGGATTATAATTAATGGATATTTTTGTAGGGGGTGATACATTTTGCGTAAGGTAAAAGTTTAAAAGTGGAAATTACAAATTTCAGAAGCCTTTTTAATGTCCTTCATTGCAGGAAAGTTCTCCTTCAACAGGGTGATCAAATTAAGGTCCTTCATCTGTACTATATCCCACCACTGCATGTAACAGTAGATGCATTCCTCTTTAAATGAAAATCTGTTGTCTGGCGTCTGGCAAGACAAGGCATGTTATGGTGCCACAGGATAAATTTCAGCCCTAAGGCCTGATCTAAGGTCAGTTTTGTTATTGGTTACTATCTTCTTAGAATTAAAATTACTGTGGGTGACCCATTCTAGTAATTATATTTCTATGGATAGTAATTATATTTCTACCATGTTAGTGTCAGGGGTATAGGATCAGTTGGTCCTGGATCAGATCAGCAACACAGATTCTGGGGGATATCTGAGATGATGGCCCAATCAGAGTATTTTCATTGTGTGGTTTGTTTACTGTAATCTAATACTAGGGATTGATATCCCAGTTGATCCCAGGACTAAGACTATAGGATTAATCTGTAAACAGATGTGGGGTTTTCCCAATTATGTTATAATGTACCCAACGTTATATGATACATATTGTATGTTTCCTTCTATTAGGATGATGAAGTGGTATGACGTGCAGAGTCTCTGGTATCATCTCTATAGGAGAAAAGCTTCAGTTTGTTCAAAAAAGTCCCCCTGTCTGTTCCCTCTTTACTGAATGTTCCCTGTTTGTATTAGCTGGAACATAAGCCCTGGGATAATGTTTGGGGAGTTTGCAGGCCAAGCTCTATCAGATCCAGTACTTACACCTATTAGCTTTCCTAAGATATGGCATCCAACACACACTAAGACAAGTCTTCAAAAGCTCCTGTGTGTGGTATGTCAACTGAACCCTTTTCCTTGATGACAGCTTTGCACACGCTTGGCCTTCTCTCAACCAGCTTCATGAGGTAGTCACCTGGAATGCATTTCAATTAACAGGCGTGCCTTGTTAAAAGTTAATTTGTGGAATTTCTTTCCTTCTTAATGCATTTGAGCCAATCAGTTGTGTTGTGGTGTGACAAGGTAGCGTTGGTATTCAGAAGATAACTCTATTTGGTAAAAGACCAAGTCCATATTATGGCAAGAACAGCTCAAATATGCAAAGAGAAATGACAGTCCATCATTACTTCAAGACATGAAGGTCAGTCAATGCAGAACATTTCAAGAACTAGTATAGTTTAGTTGCAAAAACCATCAAGCGCTATGATGAAACTGACTCTCATGAGGACCGCCACAGAAAAGGAAGATCCAGAGTTACCTCTGCTGCAGAGGATAAGTTCATTAGAATTACAGTACCAGCCTCAGAAATCGGCAATTAACTGCACCTCAGATTGCAGCCCAAATAAATGCATCACAGAGTTCAAGTAACAGACACATCTCAACATCAACTGTTCAGAGGAAACTGTGCAAATCAGGCCTTCATGGTCGAATTGCTGCAAAGAAACCACAACTAAAGGAGACCAATTAGAAGAAGAGACTTGCGTGGACCAAGAAACACGAGCAATGGATATTAGACCAGTGGCAATCTGTCCGTTGGTCTGATGAGTCCAAACTTGAGATTTTTGGTTCCATCCGCCGTGTCTTTGTGAGAAGCAGAGTAGGTGAAAGGATGATCTCTGCATGTGTGGTTTCCACCGTGAAGCATGGAGGAGGAGGTGTGAGGAGGTGTGTTGGTGTGGGGATGCTTTGCTGGTGACACTGTCAGTGATTTATTTAGAATTCAAGGAAAACTTAACCAGCATGGCTAACACAGCATTCTGGAGCGATACACCATCCCATCTGGTTTGCGCTTAGTGGGACTATGATTTGTTTTTCAACAGGATAATGACCGAAATCACACCTCCAGGCTGTGTAAGTGTAATTTGACCAAGAAGGACAGTGATGGAGTGCTGCATCAGATGACATGGCCTCCACAATCACCCGACTTTAACCCAATTGAGATGGTTTGGGATGAGTTGGACCTCAGAGTGAAGGAAAAGCTGCCAACAAGTGTTCAGCATATGTGGGAACTTCTTCAAGACTGTTGGAAAAGCATTCCGGGTGACTACCTCATGAAGCTGATTGAGAGAATGCCAGGAGTGTGCAAAGCTGTCATCAACACTACTTTGAGGAATATAAAATATATTTAACACTTTTTTTGGTTACTACATGATTCCATGTGTGTTATTTCATAGTTTTGATGTCTGCACTATTATTCTACAATGTAGAAAATAGTACAAATAAAGAAAAACCCTTGAATGAGTAGGTGTGTCCAAACTTTTTACTGGTGCTGTATCTAAATGCTAGCTACGTTACCTGTATCAGAGGAGCAGTCTTATTCAAATGGCAGCTGTGCCACCCAAAGTTTTCCAATAGAAACCCTCATATCATATAGTCTTTCATAGCCTATCGTTATCCTGATCATTGCTTGAATTATCATCCTATGGATTTATGTCCGCATCGCCTAGGCCTGATCACAGAATATAACATACACTACTGGGTCAATACCATTAAGTAAAAATCTAGCTTAATTTGTTCTCGTCATAGAAACTCAGCCTCACACACAAGGGCCACATCTCTCTCTCTCTCTCTCTCTCTCTCTCTCTCTCTCTCTCCAATTAAATTGACATGGCAAGTTCATTATTACTTACATTGTCAAAGTATACCTATTGAAAAATAAAAATAAAATAAAAATATATATTTATATATAAAATAGATTTATATATAAATAAATGGTGGGACCAACAGCAATAATAATAGTAGTAGTGGACATGGGATTACCATTAACAACAACTACAACAACAATATTAATGAGAACAACAATACATTAAAGCAATGGTAGTAGAACAGTGTCAACATGACTGAGAAGACACATGATGTGCTATGAAAGACAAAACAAAACAAGATGGGAAATATTATCGACATTACTTTGCACTTTTCACTGGCTGTCCCTCAGGTTGTGGCAGGAGGACACATATTTGGCTGCCAAAACTGCACATTATGGTTTTTCACCCAATAAATATTTGATTTTTTCTTCATCTTTTATAGTTTCAAATTCTTTGTATTGAGTTATAATTTTGGGAAAGAAATATTCTCTTAGGTCTGAGTATTTGTCACAGTGTAATAGGAAATGCAGCTCTGTCTCTACCTCTCCCCTGGAGCAGAGTGAGCACAGCCTGTCCTCTCTGGGCAGCCAGGTTTGTCTGTGACGACCGGTCTCTATAGCCAGACTGTGCTCACTGAGTCTGTACCTAGTCAATGTTTTCCTCAGTTTTCTATCAGTCACAGTGGTCAGATAGTCTGCAACCATGTACTGTCTGTTTAGAGCCAAATAGCATTGAAGTTTACTTAGATTTTTTTGTGGTGTCTTTCCAATTGGTGATATATTTTTATTTTGTGATGATTTGGTTGGGCCAGATTTTCTGAGTGTTGTCCTGAGGCTCTATGGGGTTGGTTTGGGTTGGTGAACTGAGCCTCAGAACCAGCTGGCTGAGGGGACTCTTCTTGGCCCAATTCTGCTCTACATGCGTTATCTGGAGTTTTTCTTTGCACTTGCAATACAGTCTTGCAAAACTCTGCATGCAGTATTTTGATTGGATGTTTGTCCCATTTGGTAAATTCATTATTAGAGATTGGACCCCATACTTCACTGCCATATAGAGCAATTGGTTCTTATAACTGATTGAAAAATGTTGAGCCAGATTCTAATTGGAATTTAGATTTTGATGTTCCTTTTAATGGCATAGAATGCTCTTCTTGCTTTGTCTCTCAGCTCATTCACAGCCATGTGAAAGCTACCTGTGTTGCTGATATTTAGTCCTAGATATGTGTAGTTTTTGGTGTGTTCTAATAGAACTGTGTCCAAATAGAATTTATATTTGTCATCCTTATTTCCAGACCTTTTTTGGAATATCATTATATATATTTTTTTTTAGGTTAACGGTCAGAGCCCAGGTCTGACAGAACCTGTGAAGAAGATCTAGGTGCTGCTGTAACCCCTTTTGAGTGGGAGACAGCACCAGGTCATCTGCGTACAGCAGACACTTGATTTCAGTGTTGTGTAGGGTGGTACCAGGTGCTGCCGATTCTTCTAATGTTTTTGCCAATTCATTAATGTAGATGTTAAATAGTGTTGGACTTATTGGGCAGCCCTGTTTCACTCCCCGTCCCTGAGAGAAGAAGTCTGTTTGCTTGTTGCCAATTTTAACTGCACATTTGCTTTTAGTGTACATTGATTTAATAAAATCATATGTTTTACCTCCAATACCACTTTCTGTTAGTTTATCAAAAAGACCTTTGTGCCAAATTGAATCAAATGCTTTCTTGAAATCTACAAAACACGAGTAGATTTTGCCTTTGTTTTTGGTTTACTTGTTTATCAATTAGAGTGTGGAGGATGTAAATGTGGTCTGTTGTACGATAATTGTTTAGAAATCCAATCTGGCTTCTGCTCAGGACGTTGTGTTCGTCAAGGAAAGGATGTAGTCTGATATTTATAATACTGCAGAGAATTTTCCCCAAGTTGCTGTTAACGCAAATTCCTCTGTAATTATTTGGGTCAAATTTGTCTCCATTTTTATAGATTGGTGTGATCAATCCCTGGTTCCAAATATCGGGGGAAATACCTGCAGTGAGGATAATGTTGAAGAATTTGAGTATAGCCAATTTGAATTTGTGGTCTGTATATTTGATCATTTCATTTAAAATACCACCAGCACCACAGGCCTTTTTGGGTTGGAGAGTGCATAGTTTTTCCAATAATTCTTCTTCTGTAATTGGGGTATCCACAGGATTCTGATAGTCTTTGACTGCTGATTCAAGGATTTGTCATTTTTCTTGCATATCTTTTTGTTCTGGGCTCTTTGTTATATTGCTGTAGAGGTTTGCAAAGTGATTTCTCCACATATCCCCATTTTGGATAGCCAATTCCTCATGATGAGGTTTGTTAAATTTATTCAAATTCTCCCAGAAGTGGTTTGATTCTATGGATTCCTCAGTTC